>NC_053163.1:132580370-132880370 GCF_016835505.1 Polypterus senegalus | reverse complement strand
TTGCATTTCTGATACCCAGTCCTGACTGATAAACAGATCTTAAACAAAGTTATGAAAATGACAACAGAGTTGTGTGCATAGCACTGAACATCCAGTCACTTCAATGGTTTCCCCAACCTCTGTAACACCAACTCGGGCCTCCTGCTGCTTCAAGCCATACCAGGTAAATTAAATAAACTTTGTAATTATAATAGTAAAAAATGAAAACCAGGAAAGCAAAACTTAATATATCTAGAAAAGAAATGTAGAAAGCAAGAGCTCTCTAAGCATGGATCTATAAACCATCTCTATATATATAAAATCCAACATCTGTCTGTCTGTCTCTCTGTCTGTATTTCTGTCCGCTTTTCACGAGAGAACTACTTAACGAATTTAGATCTGTTTTTTTTCTATAATTTGCTTGAACATTCCGGTTGACTTTGCGACTTCTTTCATTACGCTAAATATCGTAGTTTACTTGCAGTTCCAATTTATTTGCGTGAATCCGAGAGAGAGGGGGAGGCCTCCTCACTCACGTGTCAGTCTCGGGGCGTATCTTACATCCACTTAGCTAGCGAACGAGAGAACTACTTAATGGATTTAAATCATGCTTTTTTCTAGAATTTGCTTGAACATTCCAGTTGATTTTGCGACTTCTCTCATCATGCTAAGAATCATAGTTCTTTTAGCTGCAGGCCAAGGGGAGGAGGATGCGTGACGTTAGGAGCGGGGAGCTTGGTGGGGCCCTCCTCCCTGTCCTGTTTCACTACTATGCGGGCGAAGCCACAGGGGACGGCTAGTTATATATACAGTACAGTGAATAAACACGAAGTCAGTATTTATGTTACACTAAAACAACCATTATCTGCATTATCTGAAGATTATAATGGTTCAACATTTCTCTGGCACTGTAACCTACCAACAAAATGCCACAATGACCTTCAATCCATTGTATTCCCTTACAGTCAACAGCCCACTTCCACATAGGCTATAACTCTCCATTTGTAACGTCTTTCAAAAGTTTCATTTTGAGACAATACTGTATAATCTACAATTAGTCATAGACCCGGTTGAACCAACAACTAACAATAGCACTAAAAATGCAAAGTTTACATTGTTTGAGTTAGAATCTGGTGTCCATGAAAACAGCTGAGCCACCTCAAGCCTATCTGGGCTCTTTTTTAAATTACAGTACATCGGATTGTAAAATGGCATTAAAAACAAGTGTTTTATATACTCTACTAATGCATGTAATTGCATTCTGTTTTCACTGTTATTTTTAGACATGACTCATCGTTACAAAACAACAATATTTCATAAACAAAAATTGGGATATCTGTCTCTTTGAATAATTAATTAAAACGAAAATGCCTCATTTAACTTTTAACTCAGTCCCCCAATGTATCTGAGCGTTATGCTGTGAGTATATTTTCTAAACTCTTTTTTTGATTAAAACCATTTTAAAATCTACACTTTTTTGCTCTTCCAACATTCTGCTTAGTGCCACATTGTTGTCCACTGCTATTATAACTGCCAGCCACGTGACTACATGTGCATGGCACCTGACGTCACATCATAGCCAGTATAAAACATGCCAGCACTGTTTATTTCATGTCATGTCAAGTTTTTGGATAAATACTAAAATAATTAGTCACAGTTCTTTTGCCTTTTATCGCCTTTGACATTTATCTGACCTCAGCCTTTGCAGTTTGTTTTGGTTTGGACATTGTGGTATTTTTGACGTCCCAATATGGACCTCTGCCTATTTTTTGACTGCTGTTTTTGCTTAGTCTGTTTGAGGGACTTGCTTGCCTTTTGCGCCACTGCAAGCAGTAAAGTCAGCCTACTTACAATTACACGTGACATTCCCCCAGTGTCACTCTTTTCAACAACAGCTGATTTGGTTCTACTGTTTTGCTCCACATCACGAGTGAGTGACTTCCTATGATCATGCACTGGTCATCCGGTGGGCCCAATCATTAATCAATGCTAAGCTGCAATGTGATTTCTTATTTATGATTATAATCTGTATATTTGAAAGAGCATTGGTAGACGTCACACCTCTGAATTCTGCTCTCGTTTGAGCAACTCATTCTTGATGTTCCTTGTTGTTGCATTAAAGTCCTTTTCATTAGACCTCATATTGCTTAACCTTAATTTTAAATCAAGCCTAAAAATATTAGAAGTTACCACTTAGCATACTGAACTCGACTACTGAGCAAAAGTAGTTTGGAATCTGAAAGTATGACCACTTATCTAAAACAGACTCTTGGGTTACCCTTGCACTGAGCTCTCACTCAGAAGTACAGACACCGTGCGTCTTGTCATTATACTCACTTTTGTCATGGTGTAAGATCTGAAGGTTAAACTGCCACATCTACTACAACCTCACCTTTCAGTAGGGTTGTCCCTTGCCCAGTCTTATTCACGCTACACGGCCGTTTTAGTTAATTGCTTTGGTTCAACCTACGCATTATTTCATTGATCATTAGCACTTTACAGCTTATGTTTGCTTAATGAAGCACTGGGCTGTATGCCCACGAAACTTACTGGGAAGTGTGTCACTGATCACTGTGTTATGTGAATATTCTTAAAGAAAGAAAATATCTAATTGTAAGCTTCGCGTTTTGAGAAAGGAATGTTTGGGACTGTAAAATTCACTCTTCTCGATTGACATCTGTACTTTACTATTCCAAAAGACATCAAAAGTCATGTAAGACAAATGTTTTTGCACCTAAGACTCTTGCACAGTTCTATGAATATATGCGTGTGTATGTATATACTGTACACTATATAATAAGTGTGTAAATATACATATTGTCACACACACACAGACAATTTCAAGGCTTGTCGACTTGTAATTCCACCCCGAGCCACAGGTTGGCACTGCCTTTTAATGGTCTCCTCTCCTTCGCTCTTCAGATCTTGAAATCAACAAATCGTTTCTGGGGCTTCTGGAGCCACCACTTCTGCCTCACCACCATCTTTCTCAAGTCTACTGTTGGACTTGCATCTGTGAAGATGTTCATTACACTAAATGTCAAATCGTGTTTATTGTTTTTATTAATGTACAGGGTTTGCCTGAGGGTGCCCAACCCTGCATCTTTTCATATTTTCTTTTACAATATACAGTACAGGCAAAAAGTTTGGACACACCTCCTCATTCAATGTGTTTTCTTCATGACCATTTACATTGGTAGATTCTCGCTGAAGGCATCAAAACTATGAATGAACACATGTGGAGTTATGTACTTAACAAAAAAAAGGTGAAATAACTGAAAACATGTTATATATTCTAGTTTCTTCAAAATAGCCACCCTTTGCTTTGCACACTCTTGGCATTCTCTCGATGAGCTTCCCATTTCAGGTGACTACCTGTTGAAGCTCATCGAGAGAATGCCAAGAGTGTGCAAAGCAGTAATCTGAGCAAAGGGTGGCTATTTTGAAGAAACTAGAATATAAAACATGTTTTCAGTTATTTCACCTTTTTTTGTTAAGTACATAACTCCACATGTGTTCATTCATAGTTTTGATGCCTTCAGTGAGAATCTACCAATGTAAATGGTCATGAAAATAAAGAAAACACATTGAATGAGGAGGTGTGTCCAAACATTTGGCCTGTACTGTATATGTGTATATTTACACATAAACGTGAAGGAGGACCCCAACATTTCAAAAATAACATTATTATGCAACTTACAGCAATTCCCTTTCAGCCACTGTTAAAATCCTCACCTTGAGATGTAATACACTCACCCCAGCACTTCTCCCATTCCTGTTAATATTATCTGTACCCTCCTTTTGTGGGTCCAGAAGCTCTAGAAAATTTTTTCATGGATTTCTAAAATGCTAGCAAATCATCTTTCCTTCAGGCTCTGTTTTAATTTCAGAGACAGAAAATGTCACGAGGAGTGGGATCTGGTGAATACGGGAACAACCACATTGTTCTTGGTCAAAAACTCTTTGCGTGACAACACAGTATATGCAGGCAAGCTGTCAAGGTGTAAAATGCAGTTTTGTGATCTCCAACTACTACGGACATTTTTCTTCTGATGCTTTCTCGCAGACCCCTCAGCAGTTCAATGTAATGTCACTGACTAATGGTCTGATCATGGGAAACAAACTATTAACAAAACCATTAATTTTGTGAAAAAATGATCACCGTTGTCTTGATGTTTCATATGACCTGGCTTGGACAATAAAATCAGTGCAGTCACACACACAACTGTAGAAAAATGTCAGAAACACGCATCTTGATCAGCTCAGCACAGTGTCACTTGATGGACTGAAGACTGTAGGTATACGATATCTAGCAGCTGTTACACACATGCAAGTGGGAGGCAGCTAAAGGGCCTGAATAATAGTAGTTCCTTGTCAGACCAGGGGGTGGTGAGCTGCACTGACTATCTCTCTTAATCCTCTGCAGACCATCGATAGGAAATCCTGCATGGTTCCGGCCCCATGGATGACATCACTTCTGGTTCCAGGCCCATGGATGATGTCACTTCCTGTCATGGCCTTTAAAGCCGCCATATTTACAGCCTTTAAGTCAGTTCTGTTTTGGACTCAGACCTGTAAACATCTCAATACAAACTACCCATTTGCAGCCAGGGCACAATATACGGGTGACTGCCCAAAACCTTTTTCGATGTCTTTGGACAATTCTTGTGACATAGCATAGTCGATAACTAAACCCTACTCCAGTGCTATTGATTAATTCCAGGAACAGTTGAGTCCCCTCTCATATATACAGTACCTATGTGCAAATGTGTGCATTCTAAATATGCCACCTATTAACTGATTTTTATGGGTGTGGTGTCTTCATGTTAGTATTGTATCACCGTCACTATTCTGAGAAGACATACAAATAAAAATTTCATTGTGATATATACATATGACAGTAAACTTGATCTTCTCTTTAACAAAGAGGTCTTTTGCCTTAAATATCAAGCTGGACGGCCATGCTTCACTTCACATTCACACATAGGACATGACAGTTTCATGCCATCTTACCAATTTCACAGTTCTCTCCAGAATAACCTGGCTGACACTCACAGCTGGATAGGGTTCCATTTGACAGGCAAGTACCTCCATGAAGACATGGGTTTGTCCCACAGGGTTCAACCGTAGCTGTAAAAAGTGTTGCAAAATCATTAAAAAAAGACAGAAACACATCATCTTATTGGTCCAGTGCTTGAAGAAATGGCTAATGGGAAAGTGAGTGCAAGTGAATCAGATAAGCAGTTGTGAGTGAAATAAAAGAGCCCAAGAAAAGAATGACAAAGAAATAACTAGCTCTTCAACAGCAGAAGACATTAAACATGTGAGGAATCATTCATGTCACCCATAGCCAACAAACACTAGACCCACCAAAGAGGAAGTTGTCAAAGTTGTGAAAGAGAAGAAAAAATATCGGAGACTGTAGCTGAAGCAAGGTGGCCTAGGCCACCACGTTTAGTTTCAGGACACCATCAAAAATCATTAGGAAGGAAACAAGACTTGACTTGGAGGAAACAGTGGTGTGTCTGTAATTATTTACAAAATCCAGTGAACCATTTGGAATATATGGCAATGTCATTTTTAATCTCTTAAAATATGAGTAATATTTGTCTTTGAAAGCATTCAGAATGGGAGGCATGTTGGTGCAGTGGCCTCACAGCTCCAGAGTCTTAAGTGTGAATCCCAGTTAGGCGTTGTATATGTAGATTTTACACATTCTTTCACAGGGTCCACATTGGTTTTCCTCAACATCTCCAAGGCATACATTAGAACACTCTAGACAAGAACAGGCCATTCAGCCCAACAAAGCTCACCAGTCCTATCTACTTATTTCTTCCAAAAAAAATATCAAGTCAAGTTTTGAAAGTCCCTGAAGTCTTACTGTCTACCACACTACTTGGTAGCTTATTCCAAGTGTCTATCATTCTTTGTGTAAAGAAAAACTTCCTAATGTTTGTGTGAAATTTACCCTTAACATGTCTGATGAGAAAGTCTAACTTGGCTCTAATTGAGTGCATGAGTGAATGTGCCCTGCAATGTGCTAATCTCCACACCAGGGCTGGTTCCTTCCTTGTGCCCAGTACTTTTGGTAATGGTTCCAGTTCCCTGGACATTAAACAAATTTAGTAGTGTATGGATAAAATGTATTACCATGTACTGTATATGACTGGGCAACGTGCTTTACTGCTCTTCTAAAACAGGTTGTTTGGCAAGGAGAGGGTCCTTATTCATCTGGAGACTCAACACCCCTAAAAATAAAAAGTAGCTGAAATAACTTGGAGTGTGGCAAAGCTGATGGAGGGATATATATATCGATATATATATCGTAAGTGTGGTCTGCTGTTTATGTTACAATTTATATCAGTTTTCTTAAGTATTTATTATCTTATAAATTTGCCTAGTTACAGCCCTAATGGTATTGGTAGCAAGGTGAGAATACTAATTCAAAACAAGTAATTAAGTAAACTCTGGTCAGAATAAAAAAAACAGCACACATTGAAATACATTTCCTTTATAGTGTTTGTAGTAGAGTGATGGAGCCATATAGCAAACAAATTCAAAGGAACTTTTATCATACCCTCAGGTGACTGCATGCCTGCAGCACCTGAGGACCCTGATGTTGTGCCATCTTGAAGATATAGCTCATTGAAATTATAGTGACCAGACAATGACTTAGTCAAAATCTAATAAAAACATAACTCTGTCCTGTCTGACTTCAGGATAGGTTACAGAGTTTTCTTTTAAGCAAAGCACACACTAGCTGCAGTAAGTGTTTGTAATGATCCATAATCTTGGACAACTGCAAAGTGCACAGCACTGACCTTTAAACCAGAGCACTAATAACATTATGTGCCATACAGTCCAGATCATCCCTGAGTAGCAAATCCATAGAAACTGTAAACAAACATGGTGATTGTAATAGGGAATAGAAATTATTTGTTTTAGTTTATAATATAAGAGTTGTAATATTTAATATGAGTGTTTTAATTTTAGGAATATTTAGATAAGAGGTGGCTTTTATGTGAATAATGGCAATATTATAACTACAGTATATTATAGAGCTCATAGAGGAAATATTGTGCTACTTTTAATTGAGTGTATTTAAACAGGAGTTTAGAAGTAGATTGGGAGAAGCAAAATGCAGGGCACATGACAGGAAGTTCTAACAAGCGGGCGATTAGCTCAATGATTTTGTCATAGTGTCAGGAGCTGTCAGGGAGTAGGGGAGATGCTTCAGAAGCTGAACTGTCAATGACGACAAGTATTTGAAGGGCTAGAAAGCAAGAAAGGAAAGACAATGTTTCAGAAGACAATGTGGGCCAAGTCTGAGACAACTCAGTGAGATCCACTCTTCTTCTGAACCATCAGCTGAACAAATTATTGGGAATAACATTGTGTTTGAACAGAGTGTTGAATTCTGAGATGTAAAATCAATAAGAACTCTGGGAAAAATATAAAGTATCAGAATGTATATGTTTAAGCTCATATAAACTAACCAGTGTGTGCATGCTTATAAGAAGATGTGATATAGTGTTTTTGGGGACTTTGTTGTTTAACGTGTATGCTTAGCTTAAAATAACTTCAAGTTGAAAGGTAGAGAGACCAAGAGAAATTCTTAGACCTCAATTTTTTTAACTAATAATACTTACTAAAAATAGCCATCAATTTCACAGTGGCGGAAAATATATTTTAAAATGGAGGGATGACATACAGCTTTTAATATGACAATGCAGTTTTAGTATAAGAGAGGGAAGGCACCGTCAGTTCAGAGAATGCACCAAAACATCATTCTGTCAGAGGAGAACAGAAATAAAAACAGATGATAAGCTTCCTCCTGCCAGGTTCTTTGGTGTTATTATTGATATACTGTAGATTAAATTTCTACCACAAAGGTCAGAATCTAGCTGGAATTGAACATGCTGAATAGTCCTAGAAGCAGATAGCAGCAAACCTGGCCTTCCCTGTCCTTTCCACTTTACACATCAGTGTGACTCAGTCTGTTGATCAGTGCACTTGAATATGATACATCAGTGCAGGAGAGAATCTTTTCTTTTCTGTTGTACTGTTAATGATATTATGGCCTCTAGAGGTTGTATGAACAGTCTTGATGTTTGTGGAAAGTTTTTAGCAAAAAAACAGAGGCAGAACAACACAGATATTGTAAGAAAGCGTATTCTACCTACTTTAGAATAAAACTGGTGAAGGGCAAACAGTGGGACCCTCACAGTGTCTGCTCAACTTGTGATGAAGACAATGGGCAAAAAGTAAGAAGATGATGCTTTTTATATTCTGATGATACGGAGACAACCCAAAAATCACAGTGATGATTGGCAGCTCTGTTCTTGGAAAGTCAGCAACAAGACATCTACCACATGGACCTGATGTACCAATCCTTAATACACCTGACAGGCTTAACTGTGTAGACACTCACTCAGAGAGAGAAAGTATCTCAGGTGATGATGAAGACTGAGTTCAGAAGGAATGGCCAGCTAGAAATAAAGCTACTGTTTGGTGCTAAAAACACCATCAGACCCTGCTAGATGAAGTACTTCATTAAATGAAGCAGTTTGTCAAAGCTCTATCAAAAGATGATGCCTGTTTTATGCATTTGTGCCGAAGGTTTCCAGGTTTGTTTGAGCTAAACTGAAAGAGTGCATTTTTACGGACCTGATATTAAAAAAACTAATTTATGATCTGAAAGATCAGCATCAGAGCGGTAAATAATTGTTGAAATGTTACAGAGCATTTTGAATAACTTGGTTTCTAGAGCGCAAAGCCTACTGACGCTCACGTTCAAATTTTTTTTTTGTTAATGTTTTCACTTTATTGTTGAAAAAATAAAACATTCAATGCACTTTTCATCATCCCTTGTTGTGTGTCCTCATTCGCACTACTCCATCTTGGTCAATGACTATCAAAGTCTCGGGATCAAGGAGGAATACGCCAGCTGTGGGCAACCAGGCATCACACGTGGTTACTGTCAGAATGCATTTTTATCGCTGAAAACAAAAAAAGTGTGCTGACAAAATTGGAAAGTTCAGCTTTCTCTAGACAAGCCACCATAAGTAATAAAACACGTTCCAACTGCTGGAAGAACTGAAAGAAGTAACTACACTATTTTGGAAACATTGCAGGTATTAAGAGCTCCTTACCTTTAACTGAGTTTTTATTTGCCTTTAATTTTATAACCATAGGTCTGTGTGTTTCACCAGTAGAACTTATTTTACTATTGTGGAATGGCTTACATGCGTTATGCAGCTGCAGAAAAGAACCAAGTTAAACATGAAAGTGTGAACGAGGCATCAGGGAGCACCACACCAAAAAAAACATTAAAACCCCAATAAACCTTCTTGGTGAATTTCATGTTGCACAATCACCTGCAAAAATGTTTTTATCAGCTTTGAGGAATTGAATGTGAATTCAAACCTGCCTTTTATCACTCATCACTACCAAGAGGACACCCAGGAGCAAACTGGGGTTTGTGCCCTGAACCAGCAGAAGAGGAGCCTCAAGAAGCCTGGGAGATGTGACGGCAGTGGAGATGAAACATCACAAAAAAGGGAGGTGGGCGGTCTCGCTGGCATTCATTGGCTAAATTGGACACTAACCCTTCAATCATTGGCTCACATTCAGTCATTTCTGGTGGACACAAATATTTCTAAGGACAAGACCGGAGGGTCTCATTCTGCCATGAAACATTTTTTAGAGCGCCCAGGTTTTCCTACCTGGCTATCTTAAACCGTCTCTTCGCTAGATGTTCCCAGACAGGTGTGGGGTGCCAGAAGGTGGCAAAAGGCTTCTGTGACAAGTGACGGTGTCTACAAAAGTATGAAAGGAAATAAATAGAGCGGCAGGGGAAGCAGGGGAGGGGGGTGCCCACAAGGGCGACTTAAGCTGCCAGCTTTTATAATGCATGAGCGCAGGGCAGCGACAGGCCTGTTATGAGACTCTGATGGAGCGGCCCACTTAACGTCTTGAAAGCTCGTGGCAGAATTATTAATACGAGCTGTCAGGGGGCCGCATCTGGTAGGGTCTAATAAAGACTGACGATGATTTGTGCACTCTTCTGACTGTCGGCATGCTGGCTGGCAACCTGCACCAGTGGGGGAGACATCCGTGGTGGTGACAGCCCACCAGCTATCACAATGCAGCGCCACACCTAATCATGAGCTAGACAGAAGGTTGGCTGTCTGTTCGCTATAAAGTGAAAAGAGGGAGTGGGAATCCTTCAAGATGGCTTTGGCAATGCAAGGGACAATAAGATTTGGGGACATAATAAGGTGGTCACATGCTGATATGGGTTGAGGAAAAATAAAAGAGAAATATTATAATGGTAACCATAAGCGCTTTCATGGCAAGAGGATGGGCAGTGCAACTGCCATTGTGCCAGGATGGAGCCGCCAGAAATGCAACTACCATTGTGCCAGGATCGATCCTTGTATTAACTTGGTTTTCTATCTCTATATTGCCCAGAGAGGTTGGTCCAGTGCCAGTGAAGCAGATGTACCCACTGCTCAGAATTTAGTTTTATTGGCAGAATAGTCCTACCTGGCTCAGCTCCAGCTCCTGTCTCCTCGCCAGCTGCACTCCCTCCTGACTCCTCTATGCCTTCTGCTGGTGGCTGGTTACCCACTGTGACATTGGTGTGTTCCATTGAGGCGTTCACGGGAGAAAGTGGTGGTGTAGAGGGGGACGCCATGGGCAGCTGGATCAGCTGTTCTGATTCATCCAGTGTTTCGGGGGAGTGCATCTCCGACTCACCCGAGTGTCTGACCTCTTGATCTCTGGAGTGCTCCTCTTGGTAGGATTCGTTCCTCATTGACTGTTCAGTCTGCTGTAGCCCAGGATGTTCAGACACATCTTCTTGCAGTTGCACTTTTGAAAGCTCTATATGTTCCATGCTATCCTGGTCAATGTTCAACATCTCTTTGGATTCAGGGACAACTGTAGATGGAGACACCACATAGAGAGTGTGCTCAGTTTCAGATGATGAGTTTTCCATCGAAGTGGCCAAATGGGCAGTAGATGCAGGCGTGACATTCATGTCCTCCCCGTAGAGAGTTGTGGTGGAAATAATGGTCAGGTCTATTCCCAAAGAAGGCAGCGCATCTGTTTGGTGTGGGACATAGTCAACAGCTCCTCTGACCTCTGCGACATCTTGTGGATTCTCAGTGACAGTCACTGAGGTCACTTCAGTGCCTCCAGGAGCTGTCTTGCCAACTATGGTGAATGGCAGTACCAGCTCCTTGTTGGACTCTTCTGTCACCAAAGGGTCATCTGGGTGGGCTTCAATTGTGATTGGATGAGTAAACACTTTGTCTGGTTTTTCTGTCACAATGTCTTTCTCATGGTTTGTCCATCCTTGGAGGGAATCATCTGTTACCAAAGTGTTTGCCTGGATGGCATTAGTGATGGCCTGGTGAGTTGCAACAGTTACAGGCTTCTCCGTCTCAGTCTCTTCTTGTTTGCCTACAGTGATGGCCAGATGTGTCCAATAATTGGGAGGCTCCTCTGTTACTTTATGATCATCTTCTCTCAAATTTATTGGTTCCCCTGTCATCCCATCCTTTTCTTGATTAGCTCCAATTACGAGGGACTCCTCTGTCACTGGCGTGTCTTCTTGGTTGGCCTTGATGTTGATGTGCTGACTTGTATCTTTATGAGGTTCACCAGTCACCCAAGCCTCTTCTGGCTTGGCTTCCTTAACAATGAGATGTGTGAAGACTTCATCTGGCTCACTAGTCACCCCTGGGTTCTCTGGATGCGCCACTACAGTGGTCAACTGTGATGAGACTCCACCCGGCTGTCCAGTCACCCTGTGGAGCTCTAGATTAGTTTCAACTGTAGCTGGCTGTGATAAGATGTCACCCGGCTCCACTGTTGCCCCAGGGTCCTCTTGGTGGACTATTATATTGTCTATTGGTGGTGAGGCTTCTTCTGTCACCACAGAGTCATCTTGGGATATTGTGATGACTGGCTGTTTTGAAACTTCACCCAAATCTCTGGTCAATTCTGGTTCCTCCTGGTGGGCTTCAATACTGGCTAGCTGTGTGGAGACACTAAGGGGCTCCTTTGTCCCCATAGCCTCCTTGACAATGTCCACTCCCTTTGAGGTGGACTCTACAGCTGAATAGACTTCTAGCGAGGTGTCTTCCTTCATGGGAGCAGCTGGTGGACCTTGAGTTGAGTTCAATGCTTCCTGCCTGACCAGATGCCCAGCTTCCTCTCTGCTGCCACTGCCTTCTGTTTCACTGAAAAGTTGTGCCAGTCTTGGCAATTCAGAGTGCTGAGGAACAGCCTGGGTGGAGGTCCACTCTGGGGCACCCAGGTGGCTTTCCTCCTCTTCTTTGCCTTCCCCGGAGAAGTTTTCTGCTGTCTCCTCCTGACTCAGCCTTCTCACTTCTCTGCCTTTGACGTGATATTCAAGTGTCAGGATTTCCTTGAAAGTTGGCAGGTCATCTCCTGAAGTTTCTGCAGTGAGATCAGCCAGGGGAGTCAGGGTGGGCAAGCGTGTCCAAGTAGCGATGCTCTCTGGTGGGCTGCTGGGTGTTTCCAAGGGTGTCTGTGTTTTGGTGGACACATGCAAAGGTGGGAGAGCCCTTATATTGGCAGCCACCGGCTCGGAAGCCCACGTCTCATCACCAGTCTCGGGAGCAGGAGTGGGTGGTGGTGAACCTGCTGCCCCTCCACTTCTGTGTTCTGAGAACCCTGTAGGGCCAGACATAGCAATTAAATGAGTGGGTACTGGAGCTCGATTAGCAGCCGGTGAAGATGCACACCGTGCCAACTCTCATTAGCTTCAATTTATTCACCCCCCCTCCACATTAATTTACCCCAAATAAAGAAGCACATAAGATGATGATGAAAAAGCTGCCTGCCAGTCCCCAGGAAATCTCATCGCTCGCAAGCCTCATAAAAATTCCAATTATTATAATTCCGGTTAAATCTCACTAAATAATTTATCCCCTTGTGCGAATTCAGCAGCAAAATGTGTGTTTACATATTTACTCATTTAGCCAATTCCACAGTGCCAAGCTGCCATCCAACTGTGCCATCCTACAAACTCTGTGACAGTGTGTGCCCTCTGCTGGCGGGGCAAGTGACGGTACACCAGCAGGTGGCAAAGCTTCCTCAACAATGTGTCAGGTAGTGGCTTAGTGAGTGCCAGCCAAGTGTTGCTGGACAGATGGCTGGTTAATGAGTGCCAGAGGGCGGCAGAGATGGAATGGCAGCCTTCAGAGCTGACAGCATGGTGGCTTTGTGAGTGTCAGAGAGAAAGCAGTAGGTAACATTGTGATAGTGTGGTGACATTATGTGGCTTTGTGAAAGCCACTTAGAAAATCCCCATGTAATTGATATGTGGTGGCAAGAAACACCTCTTTCTTTTTGCTTGTGCCAGGGTGTGATGCTTAACATCCAAGTGTTCTTGTGGGTGACATTTGGAAGGCATGAAATGTTATCAGGTCCTGACAACTGCTGGCAAGGAAGCACTATGGTGACTTTGTGCCCATTGGTAAATAGCACAGTGACTTTGAAAACTGCAATGAACTTGTGGTTGGGATCATGGGTGCTTTCAGTAGCACTGGATTGCATATAGTATGTGGGTCCTTGTGAGTGTTAGTGTGGTGATATCAGGCCCTGTGGTTTGTAAATGCCAGGTGTGCAACAAAGGAAAGCAAGTGCTTTTCCTAGTGCCAAGTGATATAGTATCACATATCTCTGGACCCTGAAGGCCAATGGATGGCATTAAGCTCCTTTGTGGGTGATTTGTGCCAGCTAGAAAGATCTACAGTTTCAGAAGTGCCAATGGTGTGGTACTAAACGATGTGGTGACTTGATTATTGTATGTGAGAAAGCAACATTTTGCTTGACATCAAAAACCAATGTCTGAGGTTCTTGTGACCAATAGTGGGTGACAGGGAGAAGTATGGTGGCCTGAAAAGGAAACTCTAGACATTTATGAGGGCTGATTATTTGTCAAAAGGGATGAAATGATAATTGTCCCTCAGGAGTACTATTGAGGTGGAACTATGTACTATGGTGGCTATGATTTATGCCAGTTGTAGGAATTTGTGAGTGCCAGGACTATGGTGCTGCCACAGAACAGTATAAAACCAAAAGAGTGGGGCTCAACTTCATGAGTGTGAGAAAGAAGCCATGCCATAGCACTGAGTCACAATCAGTATGGTGACATAAGCATTACGGTGGGTTTGCCTGGGCCACTTTTTATGAGTGCCAATATTGTTTGTGAGAGGACATTAGATGAGTGTCAGAAGAAGGCCTAGAGCTTTTTTCAGTGCCAAAGAGCCTGGCAGCCTTGCAAATGTTAGTAAAGCTGCACCTGGCATCATAGTAGATTTGAGAGTGCCCAGGTAAAAACGTTAGTCAACAACATACAAGGACTGCAATGAGTGGCAAAAGGCACCGTGGTGGCTTTAGAAGGAAACCCTACACTTCTGAGAGTGCCAGTGGTGTGACGCTTGACATCATGTTAGTTTCATGATTGTCTGTGAGAAGACATTAGCTACTAGCTGTTCCTGTGAAGGGTTAATGAAATGTAGTTGGGAACTGTGGGGGCTATGGGGGTGCCATATGGAAAGTTCTAGGCATTTATGAGTGCCCAGAGTGTGGTGCTTTTACAAAGCAGTAAAAATGCCAAAAAGGTAGCTTCATGAGTGTCAGGAGGAAACCATGCCATAGCACTGAGATATAATCAGTATGGTGACTTTATGAGTTCCAGGGAGACACTGTCCCAGTTAGAGTACGTGTCTTGACATTTCACTCTGTGGTGGCTTTACCTTTGCTGGGCAAGGAAGCTCAAGGCTGTAATGAGTGCCAGTGGTGTGCTGTTTTACATCATGGAGGCTTTATGATGGTTTGTGAGAAGGCATTCGATGGCAGCTAGTCTTATTGAGTATTAGTAAGCTGGCATTATACCTTTTAGAAAGATTGAGGCTTTTATGAATATCAGTGGCATGGTGATGTCATGGTGGATTTGAGAAGACCAGGGAGGTCGATGGAGTCCAGGTGGGTTTTAATGAGGTACATTAGGCAATGAGATGGCTGTATTTGCGCCAGTAAGGTGACATTAGACAACCTCAAAGGTTCCCGAGTTCCTGGGGAAGGCAGTGCCAACAGGGGGGATTAGAAAACCAGGATGGCAGTAAAGTGACATTGGACAGCATGAACAGTTCTTGAGTTTACCTGGGGGAACTCTATATGGTAGGATGATTCTGTGAGTGGCAGTGCCATTTGGCAGCTTGGCATTAGAAATCAGGGTGGATTTGTGAGTGCCAGTCAGATGCTACCAGACAATGTGGTAGATTTGTTTGGCCACTGGATAGACTTTGTACAGTATTATGGCTTAATGGATGCCAGGGGAGCTATACCGTGGCTCTCAGAATGGCTATAGTATGCCAGAGAGTAACATGGCAACTTTGTTAGCATTAGCCGGCATTTCTCTGATGGGCACATAAATAATTGATTATAAAATCTGTTTTCTTTCTGCCAGTATAAATATTTAACAGGTGCCTGTGGTGGGCTGTCTTCCTTTGGGGTCAAACCCTGTATCTATCCATGGCACCCTTGTCTCTGTCCCCATGCTGACAGATTTTTGGAGCAACAAACTTCTCTCAGCCAGGCTTAAAGATTGTCTTGGGATGAAACAGATATGGCCGTACATTATGCATGAGGGTGAAAGCAAACTGTTTTCCCTCAGCTGAACACGAATGCGTCAAGCCGGATTTGGGTCAGTGAGGAAATTTTTATTAACAAACCTCCAGAGAGATGGAGGCCTGGCCTTTATTGATTTACAACCAAGCACAATTTATCACCTCAGTGACAGGTTCCCCCACTGCCTGGGGTGTCGCCCCCCTCGAGATGCTCTTCATAATGGTGACCTCTGCTGGGGGCAGCCACCCAAGGTTTTAGGGACCTGCCACAGAGCCAAAGCCTTCACAGAGCGGTTCCTGGTCCGCTATCCAAAAGGTGCTAAATCATAAAAGTAATAAAAATTGAATTCACCCTTACTGGTCATGTGCCGCTCGCTCCTACCTGAAGTGCCCTCTAGTGGTGACCATCGGTCTTTAAACTTGGGAGTGGCCAGGCTTGATGGAGGACCTGGTGGGTGCTCAGGTGTGCCCTTTCTAGCCCTTCTCTCGAACCCATCTGCCTCGTTGTCTGCGTGAGCTTGATTGTTGGAACCTTCTAGAATCTCCATCAAGTAGTTGGATTCCAGGGGCTGTTGTTCACTCCTAATATCTGGTTCATGGGTGGGGTCTTCAGTTTCAGCACTTGAGGTGGAGTGTCTTTTTGCAGCACCTGATGCTATGGAGGTTGGCACGGCTGCCTCATACTTTGTTGAAGTGGCAGGCAAGGCCCCCATATTGAGAGGGGCATGGGTATTGGTTATCTCAGCACTAGATGGCAGTTGATTTACGGTTTCTACTTTTTGCCCAAATTCCAGTGACCCCTGATCCTTTGTGGGATGCCCTGAGAGATCACCCATAAAGCCCCTTTGCTGTCGGTGGCCTTCATCCCAGTGATCTTTCTGCTCTGCTTCACTGACCAGAGTGGACAGCAGATTGACAGATTCATCTGCTTGAGGCTCTGGTTGCCTTTCCAAGGGGAGGATACCCTGCCCGCCTACTGGAAATTCCTGTTGACCTTCTGGCAGCTTTTCTGATTGCAGGGAACTCTGAGATGCCAGACTGAGCTGCTCATCCTCATCTAGTTTGACCAGCCCTGGCCGCAGATGAAAGGTAACGTGCTCGGCAGATATCTCTGAAGAGTCATTCGACCCAATGGCGTTCATCTGCTCCTCTAGAATTGCACTCCTTTGTGCAGAAGAAGCACCCAAGTCATTCTGCAAAGAGGAACCCGTCTGGACTTCTTGTTCTAAAGAAAACGCTTGCCATGTCTGATCCTCAGTGGATCCAGTCCACTTTTGGTCCAAATTGGCAGAACTTGAGTTGCCAGAATTTTTTGACAGTTGCAGACCTGCTGCCGAAGCCACTGCTCGACGAGGAGCGCCTGAAAATAACACGAGAATAAAAAAATAACACAGAAGGAATATGAAAGTCTTGAAAGCAGCCTGAAGCCACGGTGGCATATTCTTACCTCTGTAGCAGTAGGCATCAAACAACAACGTAGTGTCTGGGAAGCCTGTCCGGTTTGCATGCTGGTAGACTGTTCGCACTCCAGGAGTGTCCCCACCACAGTTTCTCCGTGGCTGTGTGATGGGGTACCTCACACTGCCATCGGCCAGCCAGCCTGGATCACAGCGGTCAAACCCATTCTGCCATGCTAGGTAGAGCTGCCCAACGGTGGCCAGGTGGGCACCCAAGGAGTGGCAATGTGTGGATGCTGTGGCAAGACTCAACTTCTGGGGCGTGGTAGTGTGAAAGACGTCACCTAAAATACAAAAGAGACTTGGCATTACCTGACTACCAGGAGCTGAACAAGATGCCCTCTGCTGGAGATTACCCAGCTACACGGGTTCTTCTCACTTACATCACGCACTATGATGGATAGCTGACTCTCCACATTAAGAGAAGAAGGAAAGTGCTGCAAGGAGTGCATTGAACAGCTAACAAACAGACTAAGAGCAAAGCCTACAGTCATGGGGACCCTGGCTCGAGAAACTCTGCTCTGGGCTACCCGAGACCACTGGAGTGAAATATGTAGGTGCATTTGGATTGTGTGAGGTTACTGATGTGGCACAGCTCTTAGTGAAGCAAATGCGCGGCACTGCCTAGAAATCAGTGTCAATACTAAAACTAATTTCAAAACCAAGAGTGATGAGCAGACAAAACGGTGTAATTTGTTTAGCAGCGATGCAGCTAAAAGTCAGTACTGACTCACAGAATGATACAAGGCCATGATGAGCTAATTTGATCATCGTTGAGCCAGACTAAACTAATACAATTAGAAGAGACTCGGCCACGTGTCCCAGTGAACATGTGGAGCCTACGGTGCCGAGAACGAAGGATCTCGTTACTGCCTTCTGAGGAGACCCCTCCTGAATCTGGGACACAAATCTGCCTGTCCTTCTCTGCATGGCTGCCTGACTATCAGCCTGGCTTGAGGAGGAACTCTTATTTAACCCAGCGGTGGCACCATTTGACTTATACGGTACTGGCTCCCTTTATTTTATCAGATACACAGCAAAAACTTTCCATCACTTTAGAGTAGTTTTCACATTCACTCAGTCATATTCGCAATTTGCTTATTCCAAAACAGTTTGGTGAAACCTACTTGTGCTGTATGAGGCACAAAGCACTGGTCCATTATAAAGTGTATTCATCCATCCATCCATCCATTCATTCATTCATTTTATAAACTGTCAATTTTATTCTAGCAGTGCTGCTTGTGGAGCAATAAGCAGTTATTAAGGGGACAAATAAATACATTAATTAATTGCTTAAATATTTAATTTTTTAAACATTCTTAATGCAATGTACTGAGTTGATTCTATTCTAGCAGTGTTGGCTGTGAGGCAATAAGCAGTAGAAAAATGGGACAAATTCATTCATTTTTCATTTTATAAACCGTCTTAATGCAATGCACCAAGTTAATTCTAATCTAACAGTGTTGGTTGTGAAGCAATACGCAGCTATTAATAGGACAAAAATTAATTAATTAATAAATTAATTAATTCATTCGTTCATTTTATAAAACATTCTTAATGCAATGCACTGAGTTAATTCTGTTCTAGCAGTGCTGGATGTGAGGCAAGAAGTAGTTTTGGACGGGGCATATTAATTAATTCATTCATTCATTCATTTATTCACTGAGTAAACCTAACCCAGCCACAGGGAATACACAAACCAGTGTGTTTCTTTGTGCCAGTTCCAAGCCCGGATAAATGGGGAGGGTTATGTCAGGAAGGGCACCTGGTGTAAAATTTTGCCAAATTCATATGCGGACAACAATTTTTTAGATGATCCGCTGTGGCAATCCCTAACGGGAGCAGCCGAAAGAAGAAGAAGATTCACTGAGTAAACCTCTTTACTTCAATGCATTGAGTTGAATCCTGTTCAACCGGCCGAGTTGGGTGTGTCAGTCCATTGCGGGGCCCATTTTTTCATCCATTCTCTCACTAAAGTTTTGAACCTGCTTATTCCAGCATAAGGAGATGGGTCACCCTCAGGCTACTCTCACGGAGCCAGATATATACATCTGGAGACAACCAGGAGTGAATTTTGCTTAAAAGTGGGTGGGATCAACTAGACAACCCAGTGATTGACACATTTTCTAAACCAATCCAACGCCTCATGAAGGCGGTACCTAAAGTAGGGGGCGGTGATTTTGATCTGGCAGACAGTAAGCTTCTGATTACGATGAACTGTCTACAGTTGAAAAGTCTCAAAAAGAGACTCCAAATAAACATATTTACGTGTATCACGTGTGGAGAGAACATTTCATGTGATGAAAGTAAACATAACCTGTTGCAAAGGAAAACCCTTTCTGTGACATCAGATTATATGTTGGCATTTGCAGACATCAGAGGGCAAGTGATAAAAGTGAACGTGAATTTATCGTCACAGGTGCTGAGTGTGCTCTCTGTTGCTCGCAGTTTTGAGGACAGTGTCGGAGTCGATGTAAGGTTAAAACTATTGAAAGCTATGTTCGTGAAAATATGAATTGCAGGATATGCATTTAAAGTAAATGATGTATCACACTCCGTCAAAAGGGGGAGGTGAAAAGGACTGCTGTTGAGAGAGCTGATAATGAATAGCCAAATGAGTAAATAAGCTGCCTGACGACAGTGACGCCACTCCAGCGAACCGACAGATGAGGCTGCGCAGCATCCACCTTCTGCCAGCATGTCTCCACAAACAACTAAAGGAAGTTAACATAACTGCCTAATTGGAAATGCAAATGTTCAATGCCTGAATATGGCTGCAGTATTTTAGCACGTTGTGTATCCGTAGACCATAATTACCTGTTGAATCTCCATTTGCAATTTAAGTAAGCACGTAGTGATGCAGTAGTCAAAATGACAGAAAGATTTCATCATGGACAAACGCATGGGGCCAAGTAGCTGCGGTGGTCTTGGTGTCGGTCTGTCTGTCTCTCTTTCCAATACACACACAAATCATTAAGCTGCAGATACCTTGTTCTACGGAGCACCTGAGCTGATAACAGAAACCTTACCTTCTTCTCTCAGTGCCAAGTCTTTTGTTCAGTTTCTCTTACTTTCTCCAAGTCTTTCCATAGCTATTTTACATACTTATCTAATACATGAGTAGAAGGGGGACATGTCAACTCCAATCATTGAAAGAAATCGGGGAAGCCGTTTCAGCAGGGGATTTCTCCATTATTCACTGCAGACTTTTAAACAAGTTGTCCCCAGACGTGCGTTCTCAGTTGAGAATCCTGCCTGGCCCTGCAAAATGTAGCCTATTTGGAAAATATATATTTTTTCTTTTTTATATACTGTACCACCTTAGTTCCACCCTTTTTAAATTTTAATTTCTTAATAATTTAATTGAATCTATTTGTACATTTTATTGCTCAGTCTCATGGCCGATTCAGGGCCCATTTCACTGAATGTTGTACTTGTATAGCCGTGCATGTGACAGATAAAGACTCAATCAATCAATGATTATACGATGTAATCAGTTACAAACAGTGCATGTCTTTGTGTTACCTGTTCATGAATTTTGCCTTCACAGTTGTTTCAGTGTTGTGTTTGTGAGGTGGCCATGACAGACTGGCCGTGTAGCTCTGTGAAGAGGATGACTTGCGCTCTGTTTTGTGTATTATACTGTGCTAGCTGCGTGTGGTCTTCGGGACAAAAAACAACCTGAAGACTCCCTAGCAGTTTTATATATTCGTGAACTTGAAGAGGCATCAGATAATTCTTAAGAATTACCCAGTGCAAAGGACGTGGACACACCTATGTTTGCTGCCTCACTGGTTTTCGTAAGAAGACACTGGTGATACCATATCTTAGCCGTGCCGCTAGCATATGAGTCCTATTAATCTTTGTCTTGAGAAAATACCTCCGGATAGGCAATGTTTTTAGTGGAAACTTCAGGCCTTGCTGTTTGTTGCTGAAGTGTTTCACTTGCACGTTGTTGAGCCGCGGCGTTTGCTTTGTTTCGACGTTGTGTATCTTCATCTATGTCATTAGCACAATGTCATTGTTGTATGGCGGTGTTTGCTGCACACAGGTCTTTCGTAGTGAGAAGTGAGGTGCTTGCAAGTGCTGAAAAACTGTAATGTGCATGCATGCACCATCTAGTGGCTGTGGTTGAGTGTGAGCAGAGTGGACCGCTCCACACACACACACAGCCACACACACACAGCCACACACACACCCTCACAGAGTTCTTTCATTTATATATGTCTAATTTACCCCATTTTTTGACACCCATAGCACATTCAGTCTACCTGGAAGGGGGTCTCTCTCTAAATTGACTTTTCTAAAATATCTTCCATTTTTTTCCCCCATAATAATTTTTTTGGGGAGTTTATTTTTCTTGTCTTCTTAGGGAGTCAAGGCTTGGGGGTAGTCATAAACAGGGCCTGTTAAAGCCCATTGCAGCACTTCTTGTGTGACTGTGGACTACACAAGAAATACATTAGATAGATAGATAGATAGATAGATAGATAGATAGATAGATAGATAGATAGACAGATAGATAGATAGATAGATGTGAAAGGCACTATATGATAGATAGATAGATAGATAGATAGATAGATAGATAGATAGATAGATAGATGTGAAAGGTACTATATGATAGATAGATAGATAGATAGATAGATAGATAGATAGATAGATAGATAGATAGATAGATAGATAGATAGATACTTTATTAATCCCAAGGGGAAATTCACATAATCCAGCAGCAGTATACTGATACAAAGAAACAATATTAAATTAAATAGTAATAAAATGAAAAAATTAAAATAAAATTAATGTTCGCATTTACTCCCGGGTGGAATTGAAGAGTCGCATAGTGTGGGGGAGGAACGATCTCCTCAGTCTGTCAGTGGAGCAGGACGGTGACAGCAGTCTGTCACTGAAGCTGCTCCTCTGCCTGGAGATGACACTGTTCAGTGGATGCAGTGGTTTCTTCATGATTGACAGGAGTTTGCTTAGTGCCCGTCGCTCTGCCACAGATGTTAAACTGTCCAACTTTAATCCTACAATAGAGCCTGTCCATTATTTGTTGTTGTTGTTTTCTATTTGTTTTTTTCTGTTCTCCAGGCCATTGGATCTTACTCTATTCTTTGTTACTTAGTATTGCCTAATCTTATTTTTATATTTTTCTTTTTTCTTTCTGAAAACGTGCTATAGAGATAAATGTTGTTGTTTTAACACACTTTACTTTTAACATCGTCCCCCCAGCATTACTCCCAAGGTTATGCTGCTGAGTTCAGCCCTGTACATTTAGCTCAGCAACTTAAGTTTAGTGATATCTGAAATATTGAGACTCATTATTTGAAACAGGAGATACAAATTAAGCATACATCTGAGTATTTGCTTCTGGAACTTTATCCTGTGGACACTTATAGCTGCTGCAAGTGTGTGTGAAACTAACAATTGCACAGGTGAACAGAGCACGAAATCCGCAACAGTAACCTGGTTAAGGGTTTACATGGCTATGTATCTGGTGTAGTCACAGAGATATCTACGTTTGTTAGCTGGGTTTTTCAGAGAACAATAGCCAATTTTCTATAAATCAGTATAAAGGTATACATAACATTGTTAAAAAATGGGGTTCGGTGAATAACTGGGTTATTAAAGTGCATGTAAATGCAGCACCTTTTGTGTGAAAGGTAAGGAAGAAAGAAGTTTGGGGTTAAGGTAGTTGTACTCACTAGTCACAGGCTGGAGACTGGTGATGTATTACATGTTGATTAGTGCCTACTGTTACTAAAAAAGTCACCGTTCTCTGTCAATAATGTAATTTACCTGAGAAGTTCAGCACTCTGGACAGTTACCTGGTAGTAGACTGACGCAACGAAATTGCACTTAGAGGTTTCTCCTCCAATGTGCTGCTCATCACTATGCTGAAAATCTCGATCAAACATGGCTTTTAAGAAAAACTTCAGAGATTGTATGGTTGGCAGTGAAGAGTCCATTTTTAAAGATTGTACATGCATTGCAATGGGGTTAGTCTGCTTTTGGAGCAAATAACTGAACTGTGCAACCCTGCAAAGCTATTAGCAGGTTGCAGACCTAATGAAAGGAGCTTGAATGAAGCATTTCCATGGTGATGTCCATCATCCTTAATTCACTTGCTGCCCATGCAGCTTCGGGCACTGCTCTTTCAATTAGAGGCTCTTGAACCACAAAGACTTTTTTTTTTTGCCTTTAATACGCACCACTCTGCTGTCTGGCATAACAGTACACATCATAGAGCTCCTTGGGGTCCCTTGGCCCATAATTTCTCACGCCAGGTAGGGCCTCTCTGTCTCCATAGCAACCAGGCCTGGGTGATCTGATTGGATATCTATGGGAGAAGTAACAACCAGTTAATATACAGCTGCAAGGAAGACAGAAAGGAAGAAAAAGATAAACGACTAAGAGGTTGAAGCAGAGAGAGAGAGAGAAGGAAGGAAAGAGAGAGCAATATTAAGTAACACATAAAAGCGACACGCCTGTGCAAGAGTCGAGAAGAAAGCACCAGAGGGAAGATTATAGCGCAGCCCAGCTTTTCACAGCATCCCAAACTGAAGCTTCTGCGCCTCACATTCATACTTCATTATGCAGTGCGGATGACTAAGTCTGGAATTACAGTTGTAAATCCTGCACATTGCTCTTGAAAGTTCCATGCTGCTGACCCGTGGAGGAACCCTGAAGTATCTCCCTGAGTGGCACTGAAGCACATGTTTAACGACCCTCTGACTTCATAACTGAGGCATACACTCCTACAGAGTCTGTATCTTTATCACCAGGATGACAACCGTGTCAGACGTCATCTGCCAATAAGTCGCTTTGGGATGCAAAAAGCAGTGGGAAAATTTGTGTGACGCCATCGTCTTGTGTCCAAGCCTTCGGACTCAAACTTGAGTTGCAAACATGACATTCTCTTTATACATTATGCCTATAGAGAGCATCACTGAGCTCCACACAGCAGACACAACTAGGACACAGACAGTCCCAGGTTCAAATCAAGTGTACCTTAAATGGGATTCTGCACAATCCTTCTCTTTCTCCTCCATTTCTCCCAGGCAAGTGTTGTCCTCCTCCTCTCCCGACCCAGGAGTGCTTCCAGTGCCCTAACCATTGTCTCCAAGGTGCACTTCTGGGCCAGGCAGCACCACTCTGGAACAGGGTATTCATCTCACACTAGCTCACCCTGGCAACACCCATGGAACCCAACAGAGAAGCCCTATGGAACTACAGCTCCCAAACTGCCCTTTGGGCATCCATACAGGGCTTGCCACAAGAGATTCTGCTGCCCAGTACACCTGTGCATGGGAGGCAGTCTCTCAATGTCCAGCATTTCTGGCTACCCAACCAGGAAAGAAACTTCTAACTATCCTGCTCAGAATGCTTCTCCTTGCAGACCGCCTGCCCAATCTGCTGGCCTACTGTCTGGGTAAGAGATTCCCATTTATTGCTGCTGGGATGCCAATCCCAGTGCATCAGCTGCCACAGTACCCCTCCATGGCTACCTACTGACCAGGAGGGGAAATGTCACACCTCCCACCTGATCAGTCATTAAACTGACCAACCGGACTGGTAAGGGAAAGAGTCCATCCCAGTTTGGACACCCCACACTGGAGTTTGACACCCCTGGTCTAAAATATCAACCGACAAGACAAACAGATGAGTATCCCTGCATCCAAGACATCTTCACACAAAGCCCAGTCACCAGTATACTTGAATCCCCCTTAGGAACAAGACCTAGATATCAATGGCTACAAATCCTAATTTTTCAAGTTGTGAAATGAACTCATCTGTTTCCCTGAGTTATAATTATCAGTATGCAAGGCAGAGGCATCCATATCTACGAGCCCAGGCTGTTAGTGTGCAAGGCAGCTACAACGTTATCTCCAACGGAGAGTAAACAAAGCTGCCATCAGTGTCCCAAATCTTAATTATGAACATGCAGTGTAAAGACATCTCTGAATTCAAACTTTAGTCTAATGAGATCAAATTGAAAATAGATGTGGACAAATTCATCATCATGTGAGATAAAATAATATGTCAGCTTGAAAGCTAAGCTCCTCATCTTGGAATTCTAATCATGGTCACGTGAGACAACATCATTGGTAGCCTGGTGTCTGTGTTATCTGTTAGCTGAATATTTATTATAGTAGTGTTACGCACGCGGAACAGCACAATGAAATTCTGTTTATCAGAGAACAAGATACTCACCAACAGCACTGTGGGAAATAAAACAATCAAAAAGCATCAGACAGTTAGAGCCTTGAGACCACCTTAGAGGTATCAGCACCCCTGAATCTGATTCTGCAGTTTGAGAGAAAAAGACATCATTGTCCTTGAATCCGCATCTTTATCTTGGGAATCAAAGTCATCAGTATCCCCAAGACTTTTCTATTAAAGCCGTTAAGATCTCTGAATACTAACTATCTGTGTGGAAGATGAACTCACTAACTCTGAGTCTCATAAGTATCAGTGTGGAAGGTGAAATGATCGATATCCTGGAGATCTAACTGTAACACACAATGCAGAGGTTGTTGCCAGATTTATGTAGCTAAGAAGTCTCTATGCTTTTCAAATGAGGGATGGATAGAATCAGGCCTACACTTAAGCCCTACAGTATTTACACCCAGACTCCCGAATATTAACAACACCCCAGGAAAAAGACCATATACCACACCATACCATACCATATTTATTTGTTGAGCGCTTAAAAACACAGCATTACAACTGACCGAAGCGCTGTACAGTTACAACAAGCAGGACTAAAAGCAAAATATTAAAAACAAACATTAAGAGAGAATTAAAACAGAGATACTAAAAACAGGTCAGGGGACCAAATAAAATAGAGAAAATAGCAAAAGGCAAGTGCAAAATGAAACAGGTTAAGAATTAAAAGCCAATATGAAGAAGTGCGTTTTTAGGCGAGATTTGAATGTGGCGACTGAAGCGGCTTGCCTAACCACTAAGGGCAGGGAGTTCCAGAGCCTGGGTGCACAGACGGAGAAAGACCTTTCACCACGAGCTTTAAAATGTGCCTTGGGAACGGTTAGGAGCAGCTGATCTGTGGATCTAAGAACACGAGGGGGATTGTGACCAATGGAGCAAGACACTAAAATAGGCGGGGGCTAGACCGTTTAATGCCTTATAGGTTAGGAGGAGAATCTTAAAATCGATTCTGAATCTAACCGCAGCCAGTGTAGGGTTTTTAAAATCGGTGAAATGTGTTGGATTCTGCTACTTCCAGTTAGAAGCCTTGCAGCCGCATTTTGAGCCAGTTGGAGTCTAGAAAGAGTGGCTTTACTGATACCAAAAAGGCAGGAATTAGAGTAGTCAAGCCGGGACGTAATGAATGCATGGATTACTGATTCCAGGAGGTGGTTAGACAGAATAGGCTTGAGTTTGGCGATTCGCCTTAGATGGAAAAAGCAGGATTTTACTGTGCTGTTGACTTGAGCATCCATATTCAGGAACGTATCCATTTTGATTACATAGATTAAACACATCCAACAAACAAATATAGAAATATTCCTTATTGACTATAATAACTACTTACAAACACGGTAAGGAAAAATAATGACAAATGTACTAAACAAATCCCATGAACAAACCCTCATACGACGATATTTACAGTCCTGGACTCCTGCATCGGTACTATACAGGGTGGTCCAGATCTAATTATGCAGATCCAGATCACCTTGGATGACTTTGATTTATGTTGGGACAATTCCAGTTCAGCGCAAAGACGATTCTTCATATCGTCAGTTCACACACCTCTCGATGGTCTGGGATTTTTTGGGTGATTTTCTATTTAATAAACTTAATAAGTTATAGTGTAGTGAAAATTTCATAATTAGATCTTGACCACCCTATAGGTGATGGAAGTGGTTTCTGGAAATATAAACAATGGTTAAAGGATGAAAAGATGTGGCGGAATACTATTTTTTAATAAACTTTAATAAACTTGGATAGTGAATACAGTTCTACCACCAGAATCCAGAAGAATAGTCTTCAGAGGCATGCCCGTTTTTAAAGAGCATCAGTGAACTGGATTGGGAGGAAAAGAACCACCACTGTCCTTAAATCTGGTGGCCAAACACCATCCTTCACCGCTACGAATGCCCAGTTAACAAAAGGTTTAGGAGCTGCTGATGATGAAGTTGATCAGAACATCAAAAAGTCCTGCCACATCCTTCTCTTCCGGTTTTATCGGTACAAACCACAAACTACAAATCCCACAAGCCCCTCCGTATTAGTACCAACCTGATTAAAGGCACAGACCCCAATTTATAATCAGAAATCGGCATGGCCAATGTTGTTATTCCCATTTAACATTCACTCAACAGGACATACATACACACAAATAAAACCCCTAAGTGGTCCCGCTACATAGCTTTCCACATGGAAAATAAAGTCATTGGTGTCCCTGAATTCTAAGTATCCATGTGGAAGATGAAGTCATTGGTAACCTTGAATCATCAATGGGAGTGTGAACGACCGAGCTGTCAGCATTCCTGAATCTTAAATATCATTGTGGACGGTGAAATGATTGATATCCTGGAAATCTAACTGTCCATGTTTAAAATTAAACATCATCTCTGAATCCTAAGAATCTGTGTGGAAGAAAAGGTCATCAATATCCTTAAATCCAAAAAATCTGTGGAAGATGAAGTCATTGGTAACCTTGAATCATCAATCTTAGTGTGAACAACCAAGTTGTTAGTATCCCTGAATCTTAAATATCGTTGTGGAAGGGGAAATCATTGGTATGCTGGAGTTCTAACCATCAATGTAGAAAATGACTTGTCAGTAACCCTGGATCCTAAAAGTCAGTGGATGAAGAAGTCAATGGTAACCTTGAATCAACAATCTTTGTGTCAACAACTGAGTTGCCAGTATCTCTGAATCTTAGAAATGATTGTGAAAGGTGAAGTCATCAGTATGCCTGAATCCTAAATATCTGTGTGGAAGACAAACTATTCATCTCTAACTCTTAAACAGTATGTTGGAAGGCAAAATCATTAGCATCCATCCATCTATCCATCCATCAATCTATCCCTCAATTTTACTAACCCCTTATTGAGGGCAGGGTCATGGGGCAGTCTAAGCCTATCTCAGAAATCATTGGGCACATGACAGGAAGACAGGAACATCACCAGGGCAGGGAACCAGTCCATTGTAGGGCAAACAGACACATACACACACCCACCCACAGACACATACAAACCTACATCCACATACAAACACACTGAAACCAAGATAGCATCCACTGAACTTGCCTAACTTTGGACAGTAACAAGAAAACAGAACACCAGTAGGAAACCAATGTGGGCAGGGGACAGGATGTGAACCCTGATCTTCTTACTGTGAGGCATCATCAGTATCCCTGAATCCTTACTATCCATGTGGAAAACCAACTCATCAGTATCTGTGGAGTACTTCGAAGACCTCCTCAATCCCACTAGCATGCCTTCCAATGAGGAAGCAGAGCCAGGGGACTCGGAGGTGGGCTCCCCCATCTCTGGGACAGAGGTCCCCGAAGTGGTCAAAAAACCCCTTGGTGGCAGGGCCCCGGGGGTGGATGAGATATGTCCAGAGTTCCTCAAGGCTCTGGATGTTGTAGGACTGTCCTGGTTGACACGCCTCTGCAACATCGCATGGACATCAGGGACAGTATCTCTGGATTGGCACACCAGGGTGGTGGTCCCCCTCTTTAAGAAGGGGGACCGGAGGGTGTGTTCCAATTACAGAGGGATCACACTCCTCAGCCTCCCTGGAAAAGTCTATTCGGGGGTCCTGGAGAGGAGGGTCCGTCAGAGAGTCGAACCTCGGATTCAGGAGGAACAGTGTGGTTTTCGTCCTGGTCACAGAACAGTGGACCACCTCTACACCCTTAACAGGGTCCTGCAGGGTGCATGGGAGTTTGCCCAAGCATGTCTACATGTGTTTTGTGGACTTGGAAAAGGCGTTCGACCGTGTCCCTCTGGACAGAATTTCTAGGCGCAGCCAGGGCGTTGAGGGGGTCCGGTTTGGTGGACTCAGAATTGGTCACTGCTTTTTGCAGATGATGTTGTCCAGTTTGCTTCATCAGGCTGCGATCTTCAGCTCTCTCTGGATCGGTTCGCAGCTGTGTGTGAAGCGGCTGGGATGGTGATCAGCACCTCAAAATCCGAGACCATGGTCCTCCGCTGGAAAAGGGTGGAGAGCCCACTCAGAGTTGGGAGAGGGATCCTGCCCCAAGTGGAGGAGTTCAAGTATCTTGGGGTCTTGTTCACGAGTGAGGGAAGAATGGAGCGTGAGATCGACAGGCGGATCGGTGCGGCATCCGCAGTGATGCGGGCTCTGCATCGGTCAGTCATGGTGAAAAAGGAGCTGAGCCGTAAGGCAAAACTCTCAAATTACCAGTCGATCTACGTTCCTATCCTCACCTATAGTCATGAGCTATGGGTAGTGGAAGAAAGAACGAGATCGCGAATACAAGCGGCTGAAATGAGTTTCCTGCACAGGGTGTCTGGGCTTTCCCTTAAAGATAGGGTGAGTAGCTCAGTCATCCAGGAGGGGCTCAGAGTAGAGCCGTTGCTCCTCCGCATTGAGAGGACTCAGATGAGGTGGCTCGGGCATCTGATCAGGATGCCTCCTGGATGCCTCCCTGGTGAGGTGTTCCAGGCACATCTAACTGGGAGAACTATGTCTCTCAGCTGGCCTGGGAACGCCTTGGGATTCCCCAGGAAGAAGTGGCCGGGGAGAGGGAAGTCGGGGGGCATCTCTGCTCAAGCTGCTACCCCCGCGACCCGATCTCGTATAAGCGGAAGAGGATGGATGGATGGATGGAGTTCTATGTGTGTGACTAATTTAATAAGACCCAAATGGACACATGTGCTAATAAACAGTATAATACTACAGCTTTCATTAAAGGTTGTGGTGTAGTTTGCCATTTTGGATTGATGTCATGATCTGAATTCGGATAAACTCGGACTTGACCGACCTGCCCCGAGTTTATTAGTTGGAAGACCAAGTTAAGGGGGTGTTCCAGTTGAAAATTCCAGCCATTATCTCGAAAATTCCAACTTCCAATTTTAAATGGAACGCAGCAAAAGTCATCAGTCTCTCCAAATCTTTCATCTCAGTTTGGAAGGCAAAGCCATCAGTATCTCTGAGTACTAAATATTCATGTGGAAGACATAATATTCAACATCCTTAAATCTTGGATATTAATAAGGAAGGTAAAATCATCAGTATCTCTGAATCCTAACTACAGATGTGGAAAACGAAATCATCAATATCCCTGAATCCCAAATACCTGTGGGGAAAACTAAACCTTCAGCATCTTGACATCTCTGAATGTGAATCCCTGAATATTTTTATTTTCAGTGTAGATATGAAGTTGTCAGTGTCTCTAAAAGTTAAATATGATTGTGGATGGTATCTCTATCCTATATATGCACGTGGAAATGTCTCTGAATATTAAATTACCATGTGGAAAAAATGGAAGCAACAGTGGACAGGGACACAAACACATGCTGCCACACTCGAGATTTACTGGATATGAATCACCGGGGGTCTCTGTCCCCCAATCTCAACATCTGACATGGAAAGGAAGGCAATGGCATCTTTGAATGGCTTGTTAATACAAATGTGGCTGGCAATCCTGATGTCAGATCATCTTGTGTGTAAGGCAACAAAAGTAATAACGTTAAAGTACACTTTGAAGATCATTGTACCCGCTTATTACTGTGTGTTTTATCTCGTTTGTGTGTTCATGGATGCATGGTATGTACTGTAGATCTTCTGTTAGTGTATTGTGGTGGGGTTTTTAGCAGTTGTTCTGAGCATTGTAAGAGGTTACCCCGGCCACAGGCAGACACGACAACGCAGTGTCCACAACACACACGTTTATTTACACACTATTTACAACTATTATTTACAGTTCAGTCAGTCCTTGGATCCTTTGGCCTCCACTTCTGTCTCGCAAGCTCCGTCCTTCTTCCACCCGACTCAGGCTCTCCGAATAGAGTGAGGCGGCCCCTTTTATCTTGTCCCGGAAGTTCTCCAGGTGCCTGACAATGAACTTCCGGCAGCACTCCCCAATGTGGTGGAAGTGCTGCCCTTGCACCCGAACCACTCCAGGCATAAACCATACCTGGTCTATCATTCATGGTGTCCCAGAAGCGCTGTCCCCCAGGGATCAAGGACCATCTGGGTGCCCAGGGAAAAGAAGTGCTGCTCTCCTAGTTCCTTCTTTCTCCAGGCATCCTGGCGGGGCAGGGTTCCTGGCTGTCTATCACAGCATCTACTCAGTGAAGGCTGGATTACAACAATAAATTGTATTGAATTGCATTGAATGAATGCAGAGCTACAAGGTGGCACAGCCTGTACTGGGAAGTGCTGGGTTCAATGCAAGAACCAACCCAGACAGGAAACCAGCCCTTCACAAGTATCCATACTGGGCCAATAATAAGGTGAAAATCAGCCCTGCTGGCACAGAAACATCATCCTGAGATCCCAGAACTGTTCTGTTTAGGAGTGCAGGACAGTCACGAGAAGGCCAGAATCTTAATCATCAGTGTGAGACAAAATAATCAGAACGTGTGGACCCAGGCTGTTAATGTGTAAGACATCAGTACGCTCAACATGAGTTGCCAGCTGGCGGCTTTGCCTTCAATTGGAACAAAGTCAGATCGTGGTAATCAAAGGCAAAGGCTTTACGAGTCCTCAGTAAGATGGATTTCTAATCATCAGAGGCACAACTCTCAGAATCTTTATATTGTATTTATCAATTTACCAGCTAATTGGATTACTTAGTGTGGTCAACAACACTCAATATAACCAATGACTTGCGAAAACCACCATACTGAATCTGAACCTGAAATACAAAAGGCTTTGGTAGCCTTCAGGTAGTAGGCCTTAATTTAATCCCTACTAAACGACACACAAAGATCGGTATTCCTGAACTCCAATTATTAGCATGCAAGACAAATCCCTGGGGTTTTCAAGGTGTGTCATGTCCTAGGGATATACATCAACGACCCCCCCCCACTCCCAACACTGGTAAAATATACCACCGAGACATCAAGGAAAACAAAAATGTCCAAGGTCAACCCCCTACTCCAGCCACTATCCTGAGTGTGACACAGCTGGGAAATCTCCAGGGTTTAAATCAATCATGTGCTGCTACCTCAAGCCATTTTAAATCAATAGCATTACCCTGCTGATTCCAGCACCGAACAGACCTGCTGAAAAGTACTCGTTATTGGAGAAGACAACATCCTCGGTGTGTCTTCTTCTAAACTTTAGTCATGTAAGACATCTTCAAATTCCACAATCAAATTTATTGACCAGCCCAACTGCCATCCAACCATATTTTTGGTTTTGTCTCTCTGACTAGGTAGACTGTATTTTGTAGCATGTATTTAGGGGTGGTTCCCCAAGAGGCGGGGCCACCTGTCAATAACCATCACGGACCGCCCACCACCCTATAAATTACAGGGCCTTCAATAGTCCCAGGCGGTTCATTTCAAATGCGTTAAGGAGTGGAGGGTTTACTTGTATTCTGCTGTGCTTTGTGCTATTTGTGATTTTTGAACTTATGCTCTGTTTCTCAGTTTGGCTTGGGCGGTCTGTACTGGGACTGTGTTTGCTGTGGATTGCCTTCCTTTCTTTGGCAATTTCTTTTCTGATCTGAGGAGTTTTTGATACTACAGAGTGTTTTTGTTTAAATAAATCTTTTTATTTTATAAAGCTTTTTCAAGGTACCTTTTGTTTCTAGTCGGGGTTTTGACAGTAAACAGAGGGCAATTTTCGGAAGTATTTATGTGACTTATGTGCTTTTGGGACTCCTAGTTTACGACATCAACAACAACAACAACAACAACAATTAAATTATTTTATAGCCCAAAATCACACAAGGAGTGCCGCAATGGGCTTTAACAGGCCTTGTTTTTTGACAGCCCCCCCTCCCTAGCATTGACTCCCAAAGAAGACAAGAAAATCTTTCCAAAAAATACCTTTATAGGGAAAAAAAATGGAAGTAATCTTGGCAAAGGCAATTCAGAGAGAGACCCCTTTCCAGGAAGCTTGGGCGTGTAATGGATATCAAAAAAATATACAATACACAAAACAGAACACAATTCATCCTCTTCACATGGCTAGATGGCCAATTTATCATTGCCACCTCAGAAATACAATACAATAATGCAATAGTAATAGTGCAGACTACAAAGCAAAATGCAAGAGTAGAATCATCAGCGTTCCTGAATGCCAAGTATCATCACTGAAGACCAAGCTGTTCATCTGCTTGTCCAAGTGTCCAATGGAGAATGCAATGTCCTCAGAATTTCTAGCAGCAACGATATAAAAATTAACATTCTTGAATTCTGCTGTACTCAGTGATATCACAGATGTCAGGAGTCCACATCTTAATAACCAGAATCCCAGAATCCTAATCGTGATCAGGTGTTGCTTTTCTTTCGAGTCTGAGTTTGGTTCACGACAGGCTTTGTTGCGCATTACTCGTTGATCTCTCTGTTTGCCTTCTCCTTCATTATTCTGACTCTTGTTTATCTCTGGTCCTTTCACTACTTGGTAGCACATCACCTAATCCATTATAGCGGCATGAGGGGCTGGAGCTTACCCAGGCAGCCCTTGATTCAAGGCAGTAAGCAGAACTAGACAGGCTTGGGGTCATGGATGACCTGCACGCTAACAGCCTTTGTCCAGAGACACCGATGATTTGATTCAGATTCTGGGTTTCTCTGTTTGCTTGTGCCGGGTCTTATTTGAGTTGTTATGTTCAGGTTTTGTTAAATATTTTTTTGTATATTATGTTATTATGCTTTTTGTCTTTGTGTTTTGAACATTGATTTGTCTAATTATTTAATATTTATGTGTTAAATGTGTTTTCAGTTATATATCTTATGTCTGTTGTGAATGAAACCTTTGGAGACGGGGCCACCATTTACATGTTAGCAAGTGCACCGCCTTCTGCTTTTAAATCCCAGGAAGTAAAGTAGATACTTCAGAATAGCACTGAGAACTGTGGAGACAGCACTGGGTGAGTAATGTTCTGATTTACTGCTTTATAGATTCTTTTGCTTTGTTTTTAGACTTTGATTCTTTGCTTTGCAGATTGATCTTATTTGACTTGAGTTGCCTTTTCCTGCATACCCTTTTCATTTTTTTTTTGTTGTTTTGTTTATACAAATACATCTTTCCTTTATAAAGGTTCCTCATTTGTGATGAAGGTTTTATAGTTTATCCTCTCCCCTGAAGGGCATTTTGAGTATCTAAAATATTTTAATTTAAAGCCAGATCCCTTGAAAGCCTTTCTCTTGAGTTTTGGGGTCTGGCTGCCTGGGGTGTAAGCCTCACTTGGGATGCAGATTCACTGAGGTCTCTGGTTCAATGTTCGTTTTTGAAACCTTAAAACCCATTTCCATCTTGTGTCCCTGTTTCAAAACACAGGCAGAGAACATGCATACTTGACACTGTAGGGCGAAAGTGGGTATTGCCCATTCTGCTAGGCTTCAGTGGCACACCAGGCCTGCTAAGGCAGCAGATTTAGCAGACATCCAGCTTCACAAAACCCTGACTTGCAATCCAAACTAAGTGACTGAATTTCTGCTTGTACCCGGATTGCCTGTACTTCATCTGATAACAAATGTGTAAGCCAGAGTTGAACTGACGTCTCTCCTGCGGCCCCTCTGCAGACTTCTTTATCCAGAAGGCACGAAGTAGACTCAGGAACAAAAATCAATGAATGACAACTCTGATGGACAGAAGAAGAAGAAGTCACTGATTTTGTAACTTAAAGTGACTTTAATCAAATCAGGAGACGTTATACATTCCCTTAAAACTCTCTGCACCATCCTGAAGAATCCTGAGACAATTACTGGCTCTCTGAAGGGAATTCCGAGGGAAGGGAGCTCTGCTCTTACTCTCCGAAACGACTGAAAACATTCTGAAAACTTCCTTCTGAAACTAAAAAGCTATGAGCTGCTCTTCCATGGGGAGCCAAAGCCAACAAGCTCTTCTGTTTGTGAACCGAGAGCAGTGATCTGGTTTGCCAAGCTAAACAGTGAGGAGTGAGAAGAATAACGCTTCAGCATCTAAATGTTTGTGCCAGAAAGTACAGCGTACAGCAATGTTCTCTCCTATGAAGTTGCAGATGACACAGCAAAGGGGCTAACTGAGGAAAGCACAGACAAAGGATCACCAAGCAAAGCGAAAGACAGCACTCCAATGTAAGAAGAATCCTCCACTTGAACCCGGAGCATCAACAAAGCCACAATTCCACACAACATCAGATATCATCTTTAAAGACCTGGTATCACAAAACTATTTATCTGTGCCAAACTAAATTATAAGCTAAGATGGTGTGGAAAACAGTCCAGACACAAACAGGCAGACACCGAAGGTTTCAACACCACACACTGTTTATTCATAATTTACTATATGTACAATGTCCTGCACACAACCGAGTGCCCCTGCACCAAGCACCCTTCAGTCCAGGCTTTTCAATAATGCCTCCCTTCCTGACTGCCACCACTGCTCTCCACCGAGCTCTGTCCTCTTCCACCTGACTCCAGCCATCGAATGGAATAAGGCAGCCCCTTTTATGTTCACCCGGACATGCTCCAGGTGCCTCCCGATGAACTTCCGCCGGCACTTCCTGGTGTGGCGGAAGTGCTGGCTGAGCACCCAGAAGCACTCCGGGTGTCCCTGGTAATCCTTTCTCCAGCACGTAAGTGTGCCGGAAGTGCTGATGACCAGGGCTCTTCAGGCATCTGGGCGCCCCCTGGTGGTGACCACGGATCCCTATAGGGTTGAGCTTCCATGCTCTGTTCCCGTGGTCCCCATACCAACCATGGCGGCTGCCCTCTCGTGGTCCGTAGGAGGCGTAGTCCCTCTTCTGGTCCTTCCGGGAGTCCCGGCTGGGTTCCACCCCCAGCCGCTTGCCACAATAACAAGTAAAGAGCCAATCTCTATGTGTTATATGTTTGTCTGTCCAGTCTAGTCAATCTGTTTTATATATCAATACTAGGGGGTTTTATCCCCTTGGGCTGCCGCTAAGCGCAAGCCACTTTGCAGTTCTGCCGCTTGAGTATGGGGAATGCGGATGTACAATTTAAACAGATTGTTATTTTCATGGGAATTGTTACATATGCATAATAGATCTGACTATTTTACATTACACAGAGTAATTAACCATAGTAAAAAATAGTAAAACGAAATAATATGAAAGTAAAATATGTTTCTGTACCTATTGTATCTCCTCCTGGTGGCAGCCCTGGGACCCAACAGGGCCGAGCCAACCAATACCAAGTCCCATATAGCCCTGTGGGACTCAGAGGGGCTGTTGCATCCTGGGGGGTTGCCAAATAGCAGTTTAGGTGAGATAGCAGCCTTCATAAGTCATCTCCCCTTATCCTTCCATTACGGAGGTATCCAGGCTAGGTAATGGCGCCGGCTACCATCTGTCACAACATGCAGTTATCATAGTTCTATAATCCTTATGTTCATCAATAAATTGTATAATTCTATTTCTTAAAATGAATATCCTTCAGTTACCTTGATATAAGTCTAAAGGCCAGAGACTGGCCTCCTGCAACAGAGTAAGGAATGGTAAATAAATTAGGAGCTCTGCCAAATTATTTGATTAATTGCCAGTTATGCCGAAGGCAAGACTGAAAATTAATTAACCAAGTGAAAATGTATCCTTTCTTTCCTACATTTATTGGCTTCCATCTGGATGGGCACAATAAAGGTAAGAAATTTACCTCCATACTCAGCAGGATGCCCATTCATCCTCGTGCACATCTACAGCAGATAATGTAGAATCAAATAAATTGTTGCAGAAGAACTTGGACAACATTGGACAGGCTTTGGGCAGATTTGTGGTAGATGGAGTTTAATGGAAGTAAATGTGAAACATTACATGTAGAAAATAAAAATGTCTGATTTGAATACACAGGTGGAGGCCTGAAACTTGAATATACTCCTGATGAGAAGGATTTGGGAGTCATAGTGGACAAGTCACTATCTACATCAGTGCACAAGTTACCAAGAAAGCTAATAGGGTGTTAGGTTATGTACCACAGGGTGTGGAGTACAAGTCAAAGGAGGTTGCGGTTAAGCCTTACAACACAATTGTGAGGCCTCACCTGGAGTACTGTGTGCAAAATAGATGTAGCCATGCTAGAGAAAATCCAGAGAAGAGCGACTGGGCTGATTAGGACTGAGAGGTATGAGCTATGAGGAGTGACGGAAGGAGCTGAACCTTTTAAGTTTAAGCAAACAGGGATTAAGAGGAGACATGATTGAAGTGTTTGGAATTATGATCCCAGCTGTAACTTTTAAATTAAATCTGCAGCAAGAACACAAGGATGCTGTTAGAAACTTGTTAGGGGCATGTCTTGCACAAAGGTTTTTCTTCATGCAAAGAACCACAGACATGGAATAAATTACCAAGTAATGTGGTGGACCATCAAATTTTGACTTGACGTTATTTTGGACAATCAAGGTGAATACCATGGACAAGCTCGTTGGGTAAAATGGCCTGTTCTCATCGCTTTTCTAATGTTTCTAATGAACTTTCAACTGACCACATTGTTAAGTGATCAGACCCTCTTTGTTATAAGAAACTACACTTGGGAATCACTGCAGTAGATCCCAAGACTGTAAAATCAGGTCCTGGGTCGAGCTCTGGAACCCAGTGGGAGAGCGTTAATAAAATCTGTGTCCTCCAGCCCAGGTTTGACTGTAATTGAATTCTTGCCAGGTGCCGCGGGACACCTTCAGCGCAATTTATGCAAAAGTAATCTCCTTCATTTGGTGCTCAGCCCAGCATTAATGCCTAAGCTCTTTAACTGCACCCCAGGCCAAAACTCAGTCAAGTTATGGAGGAACAGAGAGAGACACGCAAGCTGGCAGCCATCACCAGCTTTGTTTGAGCAATTGAGACTCATATCAGTGACCAAAGGGCCAGGTCACTAAGGCAAATGACGCTTTTTAATTGCTTCTTTTGTAATTCTTGAACATGTGTTACCATCCGCTGGGCTGGTATGTAAAGATGAAGGCATGCAACATGAAATTACATTGCATTTAGTTGAACGTTTTCTTTCATTTAAAGGAAGAGCTCATTTAATTAGCCCTCCGGGGCTTTCTGGGCCGGGAAATCCTATTAACTTTACTGTCTACACAAGTGTAGGAGGGGGGCTTCAATCGGCCGAGAGAAAGGAGAAGAGAAGCGATGGGTGAAGTGCAGCACTGAGATCTCTCTCAGTATCTGTGTCACACAGCAGTGCCACCTTCTCACATTCCCGAGGGAGGATTGGGCTGGCGTCAAAATGACTACAAGCAAGAGCTCTGATCTGACCAAGTCACATCGCATATTGTGGCACAAGGGTTTGAAAATGGTGTACACTGATGACGACAGCCCCTCTGTAGCAGGTGAGCCTTTGTGCGGCTCACCTGATGGCAGAATTCCAGAGCTGGAGCGACTGGTTTGCCTCCTGGAGGGGTGTAGCTGTCACCCAGCTATGGTGCAGGAAAAGTTATACTATAAAGGGCACCTGCTCTTTTACAAATATTTGCTAATTCACTAAATTTATTCAAGTCTCTCTATATAATAGAAATAACAACACCAGGAAATGGAACTTCACCTCAGATTGGAGGGGCATTGAGAAACTTGCCAACTCTGCTTTTAATTTGCCTCTAAGTCCCCCAGTTTTCCTCACAGCGCAGAGTACCAGTAGTCATGAAATTCATTTCTAATGGATGGTACTTAAATAAAAAAATCAAATCAGTTTCCTGAATGCTCATTCCAAACCTATTTAAAATATGACCAGACTCACCACTGAGTAACAGGGACCACACCACCATCCCTGCTAAAGTCTGAAGGGTCCTAAAGATGAAGGGACACTCCGCACACTGTAAGTCTCCCAGGGCTCACCGGTGCTTTAATCTCAACGTCCACCAGGCTTCATTTTTTGAGAACACACTTACCTGACCGTATGGTCAGACAACCAGCCAGCATCACAGTTGTCGTAACCATCATCAAAGGCGGCCTGCAGCTGCTCGACTGTGGCAATGATGGCCGAGTTCTCTAGACACACCCGCTGGGCGTCCTCAAAGGTGAGGGCATACCGATCACTGGGAGAGCGATAATGGAACACCACACCTGGAAGAAAGAGAAAGCTGAGTGGTGAGGATAGTGATACAGAGGTGGACATTTAAGCACTTTCACCTGAGCCACATTTGAAGGCCAATGCATAAATACTTTCAATAAGTCCAAGAGCACTACTACACCATTCAAATCATGTGTCCAGTGTGTCCTCATCAATAGCATCCAGTTGAAGGGTTATCCAAGTATTATCCACTCCTGAACTCTAATACTGGATGATCTCAGTAGGTCCACAAACACATTGTCCATATCACTAGTGTCCACCTTATACAAATCACTCAAGTCTTACTCAGTCGTTATCTAGTCCTGAAGTCCAATAATCCAGTGGTCTCAATAGCTCCAATAGCTCCAGGAGCTCCGTGATGCCCTGGTCCAGATCTGGGAGAAGATCCCCCAGGACACTGTCCGTCATCTCATTTAGAGCATGCCCAGACGTTGTCAGGCATGCATACAAGCACATGGGGGCCATACAAACTACTGAGTATGATTTGGAGTTGCTGCAATGAAATTTAATCAAAATGGACTTGCCTGCCACAACATTTTTTCCTCTTTGATTTTCAGGGTGTCTTTGAATTCAGCCCTCTGTAGGTTGATAATTTTATTTTCCATCAAACTATGTGGCATCCTTTCATTTCTAACACATTACCCAGTCCATATCAGTAGAGATATCCTGCAGGATGTTTTTTCCCACTGAGAACTGATGTGTTTTCAAAGTGTTCCTTTAATTTTTTGAGCAGTTTATCTTTACATAATATTAAACATGTCTTAAATATAAAATTTAACGTTCAATGAAGATTCTTCATAGCTTGAAACCCAAACAGGAAGGGAAAGACATAAAAATAGTTGTAATTATTAAAAAAATTCATTATTTATTTCATTAATTATGATTGCGTACAGCACTATTAGCATGATTTAGCCAGGGTTTTATATCTGGCTCAAGAAAAGTTTTCTTTAATGAATATTTTTGTTGTTTGTGAAATGTCATTTTGTATATTTTGTCATTAGTAACTTGTTGTGCTATATTTTGGATGTTATTTTGTTCATTACTCATTTCTTATGTTTATTTTTCTGTTAATGTATTTATGCTTAGTTATGGACCCTCTCCCCTTTAAACTGAATATCGAGGAGGAACCACCATGGCAATCAGCTGCGGGACCACCCCCTACATATTTATTTAAGGCACAGACTCAGGCCCTCCGTACTGGCATTGAAGTTTCTGACATTCAAGTTCAGGTTTTTATTTGGCATTCCAGTCATATCTAAAATACAGCAGGACGAAACTGCATTACTCCAGATCAGAAAATGAGTAAAAAGGGAAGGGAAAATAAAAACACGCAAAAAAATAAAAACCAAGACAGTGCTAAATTCACAAAGTCCAACCAATGGTTATGTTAAAGAGCCAATTAAATACTATGGCTAAAAATAAATAATTATGCGTGTAAAAACTAGCGTGTTATGTGCATGTTACTGAGAGTTTAGCAGTCTTATTGCCTGTGGAAAGAAGCTATTGCAGATTCTGGCTGTTCTTGATTTTATGGAGCGATATCTCCTACGAGATGGCAAGAGATCAGACAGTTCATGAGAGGAATGTGAGGAGTTTCCCACAATGCAGCAAGCTTTCTTTTTACATCTTTGCTTTAAAATGTCCTCCATGGAGGAGAGAGAGACAGCGATAACCCTGTCAGCAATGCTCAGCACACATTGCAGAGTCTTCCTGTCAGACACACTGCAGCTTCCAAACCAGGATGTGATGCAGCTAGTCAGGACACTCTCCATAGTGCTTTGGTAGAAGGTGGTGAGGATGGAAGGAGAGATTCTCACTTGGTTCAACCTCCTGAGGAAGTTCAACCTCTGCTGAGCTTTCTTGAACTGGGGTGTGGTATTGAGAGTCCAAGAAAGATCCTCAATGACGTAGGCGCCCAAGAATTTTGTGCTGCTGGCCCTTCTCCACAGGAAGGCCACTGATATGCAGTGCAGGGCCTTTGTTCTGAAATCCACTATCAACTCTTTTGTCATATTGACATTAAGGAGCAGATTGTTGTCCCCATATCAGCTCACTAACTGTTCCACCTCTGTTCTGTAAGATGTTTCATCTTCATTACTGTTGTGTCATCAGCAAACTTAAGGAATTGATTTGTGCTGGAGTTGGCAGTACAGCTGTGTGTTAGCAGAATAAAGAGCAATGGACTGAGCATGTTGTCATGCAATCCAATACTGAACACCCACAATACTCTCAGGTTCACATCCATACTGCCCAAAAAGTTAGTTGTTGTGCACACTTTAAAAGAGAACATGTGGAGGAATGATTTTAGATATTTGAGCAAGTGATGAAGATTAATATAGAGCTAGCTATTTTGTAGTCTGAGGTTCAGGCAAGAGCTGTTAAACCAGAAAAGACTAAGAGGACCAAGTAACTAAACCAAAACAAAATTCTAAATCAGTCAACAAGAACACGGGAGCGAGGTCAAAATCAAAACTAACAAGAATTTTCCTTAAGAAAAATATATGTGAGGTGTCCACCAGGGATTTGTTTTTAGAATTATCGAAATGCTTGGATTTGAAGATGTCATGTCACCTCCTTATGTAGTGATCATGTGATGATGCCATGCTGGCAATCATATGGGTAGCAACCGAATTCGTAGCCATAAACAACACGGCCAAGAAAAGTAGGGACTTTGGTGAACTGACGTTTGGCATCTAAGTCTTCTGCTTGAGTGGATTTAAGGGAATGAAAAACAGCAGGAAAATGATCAAGAGACATTAAGCAACTTGTGTTTAAAAAATATGGAAAGTTTTACTACGCAAAGGTGTCTGAAGGTTGGCTCATGATACTTAAAGGAGGATCTCATTTATGTTCCATTAAAGAATCAGCTTTGTCAGAGATGTTTCTCCTAACATTCCTTAGAAGAAGCAGCTTGAGACAAAAAGGAGACATAAGTCAAAATTGAGAATTTGGTTTGAAAAAGCGTGGTATGTTTTGTGCTGTTTGTGTCTAGTCTTGTTTTACCGTATATACTCACGGATAAGTTCTCCCATGGTTAAGTCGGGACTTGATCTTACAGTATACCGTATTTTGTGCACTATAAGGCGCACTTAAAAGCCTTTAATTTTCTCAAAAATCCACGGTGCTCCTTTAAATTCGGTGCGCCTTATGTGTGCACTGAGTTCCAAAATCTGTTAAAATGTTGTTGTGCATTTTAGTAAGCCCTCCGCTTGATTGACTGTTGGACCATTTCTTGCCAACATAGGGACGTAATAATACGTACACTACCAGTACGTACGCTGGCAGCGATAAACCAATTGCAGAACATTACGTAAAGCCACATACAGACGTACGCTTACCTCCGCCACGCCTACGGCAGGTAGGCATATTGTTCTACTGGTGCGCTGCGAAACATTTGTTTGGCTAAGGAACCTGAAAATGGCATCAGAGAAGAGACATGCTTACGATGCACAATTCAAACTACAGGCTATCAGTTACGCGGTTGTAAATGGGAATAGAGCAGCAGCGAGAGAATTCAAAATCAATGAATCTATGGTTCGGAAGTTGAGGAAGCAGGAGAATGAATTGCGTCAAGATAAAAAGACAAAACAGACTTTCCGCGGGAACAAGGCGAGGTGACCAGAGTTGGAAGACCAACTTGAACAATGGATTCTTGAACAAAGAGCAGCCGGGAGAAGCATCTCTATAGTCACAATTTGATTGAAGGCAATAACGATAGCACAAGACATGAAGCTCGAACACTTTCAAGGAGGTCTGTCTTGGTGCTTTTGTTTCATGAACCAACTACCGTGGCGCAGCAACTGCCAGCGGATTACAAAGAAAAGCTGACCATCTTCCGCACCTACTGCAGCAACAAGATTACCGACAAAAATATCCAGCCCAACCACATCACCAACATGGACGAGGTCCCTCTCACTTTTGACATCCCCGTGAACCATACTGTGGAGAAAAAGGGGACCAGCACAGTATCCATACGCACCATGGGGCATGAGAAGTCGGCTTTCACTGTTGTTCTTGGTTGCCACGGTAATGGACAGAAACTACCACCTATGGTCATTTTTAAGAGGAAGACGCTGCCAAAAGAAAAGATTCCAGCTGGAGTCGTCGTTAAGGCCAATCCAAAGGGCTGGATGGACGAGGAGAAAATGAGAGAGTGGCTGAGAGAGGTGTATGTGAAGAGGCCGGGCAGGTTTTTCCATGCATCACCGTCTTTGTTGATCTGCGACTCCATGCGTGCCCATAGCTACTGTGAAAAAACAAGTGAAGCAAATGAATACGGAGCTTGCCATCATTCCGGGAGGATTAACAAAAGAACTCCAACCACTGAAAATTGGTGTAAACAGGGCGTTCAAAGTGAAGTTGCGAGCGTCATGGGAGCGATGGATGAGAGACGGCGAACACACCTTTACTAAGACTGGGAGGCAGCGCCGGGCGAGTTACGCCACCATATGTGAATGGATTGTGGATGCCTGGGCTAAGGTGTCTGCTTCGACTGTTGTCCGAGCTTACGCGAAAGCTGGAATCATTGCTGAACAGCCACCCGGCAACGAGACTGACTCCGACAATGACGAGAGGGAACCCGGCATGTTTGATGGCGAACTTGCCCATCTGTTCAATTCAGATAAAGAAGGTGAGGACTTCGATGGATTTGTGACAACAGACTGATCAAAAAACAATGTGAGTGTATTTTTAAATAAGTAGTAGAATAAGGTTTAACTAAACTCATTGTTTTGCTTCTGTTACCTTGTTTTTGCATGCGCCGAATAATACGGTGCACCTTATGTACCGTATGGCTTAAGTACAGAAATAAGCCCCGCAATTGAAAGTGCGCCTTTCAATCCAGTGCGCCTTATGGTGCGCAAAATACTGTAATTTCTGGTATTTTATAATGTCGGTCGTATAAGTCGAATGCGGAAAACTCACGCTATTGGTACAAGGGATTATGATATGCTAATGCCCACCTGAGAGAGTAACCACAGAGCACACAGCCTTTTTTTCTGGGTGCAGCAATGCGCTATATCAGCACGTCCTTCTAGCCCCTCTCTCTCTCTATTGTGCCTACATGACTAGATGGTAATACCCAAACTATTCCGAAACAACATTTGCACTGATTTGTGTTTTTTGTATCTCACAGCCTCATACACCTTTATCGTAAGAGCATCCCTTATCCACGATGGAGCGTTTGATTAGTAGAAAATATGAAGCTGGTTTTAAATTAAACATCGTTGAAGTAACAAAAGAAATTGGTACCTACACTGCTGCAACAAAATTCAATGCGTCTGAGAAACTGATGCGAAATTGGAGGAGGCAAGAAGATGTAAAAAAAAAAATTAAGTGTCGCATTTTTGAACAGGCATATAAATCCGGGTCTGATTTTATAATCGATTTTTCGGGTTTCAAGACCCGACTTATACATGAGTATATACGGTAATTGCTTTCAAGACTTTATATTTTTACTTATTATTAGACTGATGTCTTTACCCAAAGTCACTTACAGCATCTGAGGTGCAATCAGTTACACGTCTTTTGCCAACAGGTACATAGGCAGACGAAGTGACTTGTTTTGTGGTCACACAGGTGTCAGTAGTGGGATCTGAACCTATCATCTCGGGGTCTGAAGTCCAATGTCTTAACCACTATGCCACACTGCCTGCCTCTCCCACTAGAAGGAATGTAATCAATTTGGAGCACAGTAATATAATTTAGAACAGCTAATAGTATTATTCAGAAACAATGACTACAGTTCTGTAATCCTAGTAAAGTGTTTTATTACCACAAACAACCGTCCATACATTTCACCAGATATTACTGAGCACACAATGCAAATACTTTCAAATGACAAAAAAATGTCAAGGCATCTTCTTGGAAGATCTAAGCCCATCGTGTGACTTTGCTAAGATCTCTGCTGAAACTCACGAGGAGACCCTTCTTAAACAGGAGAATATTTTTTCTCAGGAGAAATGTCTGAGAAGGAGGAGACAAAAGAACATGTCTACAGTTTATTTGTTTGTGATCTCATCATTGTCTAGGAGAAAGCAAAAAAATTATAAGGAGATCTCTTTTTTGATTTTCCATTCTTATGGGATGAGTCACAACCAAAATGTTAGTCAAAGGAGCACAATCACAGTTCTGACTCCCGAGGTAGATTTTACACTTCCCAATAATGCAAGATTTATTAGAATAGAATCCAGAATTTGAAACACCAGGGCTAGCACGCTGCCATCTTATGTACCGCCAAAATGATAATCAGGAACTGTCACTTTCTGCAGTCACATCATTAGTGTCCAAGTCAAACGTTATTGAAGTGTTAAACACAACAGAAGGGTTTTATTCAAATACGTCCAACATGGGCCCAATCTGTTTCATGACAACAGTAATTGAGTTCAGGTTGATGTCTAAATCCCAAATGTCCACACACATGTGAGTCTTCAGTGTCCACATCTAGAGTGATTTATCTGTGACCATCTTGTCACAGTCGCCAGAACGTAAAATCACAAAGAATGATGAATTGTCAGCATCCAAGTTATTGCACTCTGAATAGTCAACCTTTGTGTCCTGGAGAGACAAGAGCATCATTGTGTGATTGTAGACACTTTGCTTATAAACCATAGAAGATGACTTTTTGCCGTAAAGTTTTGCTCAGGTGGGCTACGGTGAACTGTAATCTACAAATCAGAAACTTTATGGTCTTTCATACACAACAATGTTGTAAGTCTCTGTTTAATCTTTGCTTTATAAGCTTAAGTATTTTGTCTGAGTCTATACATATTTTCCTTTTTATTTTATCCCTGTGTATAACTCACATTACAATCTTAGGCTAGAATGACGGGACAGTTTATAACTCAGATGTCAGATAGGATATCTAACCAATGGGAATTGGATACCATAGAGATAAGCACCGTTGACAAGATAAGGTACTCTGCACATACTTTCATAGTTAAAGCTTCTGAGGGAAGCTATCCATCATCAGAGGAGTTAGCCAATTATCTGAGAGTAACCAGGGACCCAGAAATGGGGTACTGAGAGCGCTGCAGCGGGCCTTTCGATCAGGATAATAACAGTATCAGCGTGGCCCGACTCCTGCACAAGCTAACCTGGGCTGCAGCCAAATGAAATTTATTAACTAACATGAAGAAAAATATTTGTTTGTTGCTTTTCATAGAAATATTCCTGACGAAGACTGGTCGACCATGTCCTCTCTAAACTCATTACCGATATACTTGATATCGCTCGTCCACTGTTGCCCACATACACACTGTCGTCTCCGAGTCTACTCATCTCCAATACACAGCGGCTCTTGACATTCACAGTAGCAGGACAGGCAGAATACGGGCTGCCAGAACGTGAAGTGCATGAAGAAGAAAGCGATTTGTTGTGTTAATGGCAGATCTTCAGAAATGGCTAGTGACTGCATTATACAGTAGAGTCTAGTTCTAGTAATAGTGAAAGATATGAAGGAGATGAGATTGCTGAAATTCTGAATGTGCATGGAGATATTGTACTTGTATTGCAAGTTTGGGGACTGCTGGCCTACACCATGGTTAGTCCATTCCAGGCCTTTTTAAGGCCATGTCTTTGATTTTTTTTTAAACTAGAAGCCTAATAAGTGCCAAGTTCAGTAAGTTATCTCATATATAAAAAAGAGTTTGTTAGGGACTTTTGTGTTTACTTGCACCCTATGGATTAATGCTGGCATTGAGTGGCATACACTGACAGCAAAATCCAGGCTGTTCCAGAGGTCTGATGTCTTGACGAGCTGCTAACTTACTTGGCACTCAATGTGTATAATTCAGATGGTTGAGACTGACATGAGGTGGTCAACAAAACCATCATTTGAAATGACTTATGGACTGCAGATCACGGGGGAAAAACTATTCAGAGTACTTGTAAGATGTTTTCATTTTGTTACCTGTTACTTCGCTGAGTAGTGAGAAATCTCTTTTGAAAATTAAGCTGCTACTTGACGCTCTGATAAAAGAAATTCACTAAAGTCTACATACCTGAGCAGCATGTTGCTGCTGACAAATCATTTATGGTTTGAAAAGGTCATTTGGCAATGAAGCGATGTAAACATCATGCAATTACAGAGCTGGCACTGGGTCTACACGGCTGAATAACTGGCAATGTTTATTGGAGGTTTGACAAAAGAGTTTGTAAACTGGCAAAAAAACCAAGCTTGTTGTGATTGCATTTTGTATTTATTTATTTTGTATCTTTTTTTATTTTTATTTTTATCTTAGTTTTACCATACTGGCTGAAAATACCAGATATTGTGAATATATATATACAATTGTGCTCATAAGTTTACATACCCTGGCAGAATTTGTGAAATATTGGCCATTGTTTTCAAAATATAAGTAATCATACAGGGCGCTTTCCTATTAATTATGGGGTGTGCTCAGGTGAGGCAATTTATTTTCAGATAATTGTGTGTGCCCTTTGTGGCGGACAGCTGTGGCACTTACCCAGCTGGGATGCCTGTGAACTAGAAGGACTTGGGGGAGAGAATATATATAGGACAGTACCTCTCTTGGGCCACTAGATGGCAGACCCCCTGGATTGTGGCACCACCACAGTTTCCCACAGAACTTCATGGAAATTGGAGTTCTGTGATTCAGCCCTGTTGGGTGTCATGGCTGCCACCAGGGGGTGCTGCAGGGACTGTGGAGTCTTCAGGATACCGGAAGAACTTTCAGGGTATCACTTAAAAGGACCTGCCTGCCTTCATTTCAGTGCCAGAGTCAGGAAGTGAAGGACAAAGTTTGCCTGAGGACGAGTGAACGTGAAAGGATTGAAAGAGACAGACAGAAGAGATGATAAAGTACTGTGCTTTATTATGTGTGATTAGTGCTTTTACTGCACCATGATTTGGTGGTGTTACTTGAGCTTGTGTCTGTTGTGTCTTGTGGTTGGGGAGCTGGTGAGCCTCATGGTGGCCACACCTTTTTAAATGATCATGATAACTGAAATCGTCCAAATAGGCCTGATCAAAAGTTTACATACCCTTGAATGTTTGGGGCTGATAATATACACACAGATTCAAATTAAGGGAGAGTGTCCACATCTGTAACCTTTTGGATTGTAATCAGTGTCTGTGTATAAACAGTCAGCTTAAATTCAGACGGAGCTGCACTGACTTTGCTGGATACCAAATGACAGGGAAAGCAAGAGAACTCTCAAAAGACCTGTGAGAAAAGGATGTTGAATTGTATAAATCAGGAAAATGATATAAAAAGATATCCAGACATCTGAAAATGCCAAGGATGTTGAATTGTATAAATCAGGAAAATGATATAAAAAGATATCCAGACATCTGAAAATGCCTGTCAGTAGTGTTCAAACTCTAATTAAAATGTTTAAAGTTAGGGGAGATTTCAGCCGTAGCTGCCAAGATCATTTGTTGAGATGCCAAGAAAAACAACCATGCTGGAAGATCCAAGTGCGTTCCATGTGCAGCAATCGACTTGAACCAGAACCCCCCACCACCACCTGGTACTCGCTTCCTTATCATCACAAGGTGTCTGAAGGTGCAGCATGCATCCTGGCCAAGTCAGGCGTCAGAACAGCACACAAACCCACGAACAATCTGCGCACGGTCATCTTTAATGCTAAAAAACAAGAAATCGACAGCAGAAACACGAAATGCAGTTTATAGAATTCCATGCAGTTCTTTCCCAGTGGTATACACAGAACAGACATCAAAAAGAATTGCAACACGCATACATGAACATCGCAACGCCGTCAGAAGAAAGGACTCACGATCACTGATCTATACGCATACTAAATCAACAGGACATACATTTAACTGGGACAATGTACAGTACGATTTAAGGCCAGTACAAAAAGTGCCAGAGAGCTGGCTGAATCTTGGCTATCAAACGAGAACGCCATCAACAGACATTTGGACATAAACCCAGCATATGCAAACTTAAGAAGAAAACTTTACACCCAATAACCCCGCTCCAATCACACTGACTTAGCCTTAAATTGGCCACAGTGTGTGTTTGTATGTGTATGTGTATGTGTGTGTGTTTGTGTCCACCCTGCGATACACTGGCACCCGGTCCAGGTGGCGTTCTTGCCTTGTGCCCAGTGATTGCTGGGATTAGGCTCCAAATGCATTCAGATAAAAGGTAAGCCTTACTATAACTTAATTCTTATGCATGATCATAGTATGGGGTAGCACATAAAAGTGTGCTTTACAAGTGACAGTGTACTAGAGTTTGATGTATACTCATTATATACTGTATGTGTTTATTACACTTACTGGTGTTTTAAAGGAATGAAAAAGCTTATGTGTGTAATTATGTAATCATTATGGGACCACAGTAAGGAAAGCTTTGCCTTCTCAGATAGTGTTTGTTATGTAATAGTTAATTGGGGCTCATGGTGACCGCTGCTGAGGTAGGGCTAGACACGAAAACTCACTTCTCATGCCGGTACAGTATGTAGGTCATGTGAATCATGTATGCCTGTTGTGTAACCTTTGTAGTCAACAGTGCCCCTTACTAAATTTATTTTTCCACAGTCCTGAGTGTAATATTATGGGATCTGGATCCCCATGTGGGATATTAGCATAAAGGACAGCCCACCTGGGGGTACTGGAGAGACTCCATACAGCTGGAGCTAACAAACATCATCCATGCATCAGCCTGACTTCTGAGACAACATAAGCCACCTCAAGACAAATATCCTCTCTCGCTTCTTCTCTCATTTCCCCATACAGATGATTCCTTTGGTGCTTTTCTTCAGCTTTCATATCTTTACAGAAAGTATTATTTAAGCTTTTTGACTTTAAAGTAAAGGTGGATTTAGAGCTTTATATCTAGACTTTGCTATTATTCATTTTTGCTAATAAATACTGATTTGCTTGTAATTTCTGTACTGTAAATATCTGCAAGTCTTGAGTGATTGAGATAATGAAATAAACACAGGTCGCCTGGTGTGGGATGATTGCAACTTCTTTCCAACAGGGTTAGCAGCTGAGGATGAACACCCCCAACAGTGAGCAGCTCAGAAAGCTGTTATGCACCTTTTGGGTAAGTGGGAATAGCTAAGATACATCAGCCTCCAGTGTGTAGGGGACGCTTGAATAAACGATCAAATAGGGTGGTGAAGAGTAGGAGTTAAATCTCAATGACAATATACAGTATGTGAATAGTATGGGTGGGATTGTTGAGCTGAATGGTCTCTTCTTGTCATAATTGTTCTAATACTCTAAAGTTCTAATGTCTGGGCTGCTCAAGCCCTTGTCTGGAGTACTGACGAGTGATAGGCTGTGCAGGAATCACCCATAATTAGTGCTTAAGTGTGTTTATGTCAGTGTGTTGTTCTGTGTGAGTGTGTGTGTGTATTAAGCTTAGGGTGCACAACAGTAGGCCAGACCATTACAAATCCAGTGAGGCCCGTGACAGTACACCCTGTATTGTCAGCTACCTGTATTCTGACAAGAGGACCAGCTCACCACACTACTCCCAGGTCAAAGTCGTCAGGGCCCCTAAACTGTGGAATGGTCTGCCTGCTACTGTAAGAGATGCCCCTTTGGTCTCAGCTTTCAAATCCCGGCTGAAGACTCACTACTTCAGTTTAGCATATCCTGACTAGAGCTGCTGATTAACTGTACAGACTGCATCTCTGTTGTAAGTCATTAGCACTAAAACATAAGTAATATGATAGTTATAATTGGATACTAACCCTCACCTATTCTGTTTCTCTTCTCTGTACTCAAATGTGGCACTTCATACCACGGCCCACCTGCCAAGTTGTTTTGCCTGCCTAAGGTAAAGTCATCCCTGATGGAGGAACGCAGGAATGTTGGGTAGGATGGTCCTTTCATCGGATTGGCTGGCCCAGCACTGTCTCAGCTGTGAAATGGCCAATTGGGGAAGGCAGCTTGATGGCTGAGGTCTCCAGGACTCTAAACAAATCCAAATCATATTATGTGATATCATCTACTGTTAAATTCTGCTCCGTACTTGTAATAATTTTATTTTTATACTGTATTGAGGATTACTTGTGTTCTGTTCTGTGTATTGTATTGTATTGATCTCCTTCTTTTTGACACCCACTGCACACCCAACCTATCTGGAAAAGGGTTCTCTCTTTGAACTGCCTTTCCCAAGGTTTCTTCCATTTTTTTTCCTACAAGGGTTCTTTTGGGAGTTTTTCCTTGTCTTCTTAGAGAGTCAAGGTTGGGGGCTATCAAGAAGCAGCGCCTGTTAAAGCCCATTGTGGCACTTCTTGTGTGATTTTGGGCTATACAAAAAAAAACGGTATTGTATTGTATTGTATTGTTATCAACGGCTAACTCTCTTGAATCATTAGCGTCCAACTTATTGAATGTTCTTTAAGTCGAAGCCAATAATACCTTCTCTTTTAATACTCCCATGGAATTTGATTTCTTTTACAGTCTGTCAATAGAGGTGTTTCAGGCCAAGGCAAATTTCTAATCAGCTGTCAGAGCTGAGTTCATGCTTTTTCACTCTGAACATTTTGAAAGGACCGCAACAGTGTGTGGAATGCTGAGAGTTGGCTACATCAGCTGCTTCTTCCTTAACAAGCAGGTAGATGGATCCAGTAAACACCAGAGTGATAAGGAGTGAGAGATGGAGTCCACTGGTGAATCGACCTGCCCACATGGCTTTAATCTTAATGGCTCACAGCTGCTTGGACATGTGTGTGTGACTATCTCATTAGAGCAGCCAGACAGAAATGAAACAATGAAATGTGAATCAGCAGACCCTGGTGGGAGTGCAGGAGGAGTTGTCAGAGGTTGAGTGTAAATTCACTCATCTCCTTCTGTCTCGACAAATGCGTTTGAATGTCCCAGGAGACTGTGCTGCTGAAAAACAGTGAAAAAGTGGGAATTTTGGGGACAGGACCTCTGACATCTTTCAGGGATACTAGCTCTGAGGTCATGGCACCCGAGAGACCTGTAGTATCTAACTGAGAAATACTATTCAGTTTGGAGTTATGTTTTGGCTTGTGTTCATTTCTGGGTTGTGACTGTGATGCAGCATTGTGTATACATTTTCTTTGGATTTAAAATCACCTTTTAGTTAATAAACCATGTAAGAAACTGTGTTTTTGCTCTTAAGCCAGGGGTTTCATGGTTCCCTTCTCCCTTTTTCAGTTTTATAAGCTTAGGCTTATTTTGTTAGTGTAGGCTGCAAAGACTGCTTCTTGAGTTTGAGGACCAGGCTTGTCTAGTTATTGTGAGGCCTATCTGATAATCTTCAGGTGTGTCAGAAGTATAGGCCAGTCTTTTTGTAATCCGCAGACTCTGACAGAATGTATACTGGATGTAAAATGTTTGGTCACCTAAACTGGGGTTAATTAGCAGAGGAGCAGTAAGTTTCAGGAGCACTCATACTTCTAACCTCAATCAAACTGAGGTCACCAAGGCATTTCTACTGCTTGCGCAGGAAACCCTGAGATGGTGGTCATCAAGTAAGAATGGTACTTTGAAACTCAGAGAAATTGACACGGAGATATTAACAAAGAGGCCATTTTATCTATCTATCTATCTATCTATCTATCTATCTATCTATCTATCTATCTATCTATCTATCTATCTATCTATCTATCTATCTATCTATCTATCTATCTATCTAGTTCAATAAAATGACACTACACCTTCTAACCCTGATGTTATTATACTCAGGATATGCAAACCAGTGACCCTCTGGTCACTCATTGCACTTTGACACCAACTGTTGCAAGTTACCCACACATCCTGCAATTAAATTTTGGGTTTCTTGCAGACTTCTTCCAGTATCAAAGAGTCAGCTCTTGGGCTGAATTTGCTGGGCTGGCCTATCTTGGACAATTTGGCAGTGTGGCAGATGGCCGGGGACCTTACCATTATGGGTTTGGAGCATGGAAGCTCAACCCTATTGGGGCCTGTGACCACCGCCAATGGGGTCCTGGAGAACCGCTGAGCCCTTGTATGCAGCACCTCTCCAACACCAGGAAGTGTTACCAGAAGTAGGTCAACATGCACATGGAGCACTTTCGGGTGCCTTATAAAAGGAGCCAGCAGCTGCTACTTCGAGACGCATAGTTGGGAGGAGGTGGATGAAGCTTGCTGGAGGAGCAGTGGAGTCGAGAGAAACAAAGAGAAAGAAGAGTGTTTTGTATTTGGTGCTTTATAGTGTGTTGCTGCTGGGGAGCAAAGCAAAAGTGATTCCCCAGCTCTGGATAAACGTGTGTTGTGTCCTGGACTTGTGCCTCTGCCTATCTGTGTCATGTTGGGGCAGCTGGTGCACCCCATGGTGGTCCACAACAGTCATTTGAAATCTACACCATTTATAGACGATTTTCCTAGCAGAGGAATAATTTATTTCAAATAATTTAAATTTTATAAAATTCCTTGCCTGACTCTTAGTCATCCAGAACTTTTTCCTATGGGCCTAAGAGATCTCTTTTGATCTTGGCATGATGACACCACACACGACAATAGCAAAGATAGCACCAGACCTTCTAGACCTTCTGCAGTCTAAAAAAGTCAGGGTCCATCATTCTCTGTAAGCCGGCTGTAATCACTGGAACCTCATCTACAACACCTCATTCTAATTTAATGGATCTGAAGTGGTAATAAATGTAGGAGTGGACTTACTTTTTCCAAGCGACAAACCAACATTTTTGTTAATTTGGATTATGAGAATGAAAACACCATGCCAATTTTAGCTGCCATTTGTTTTGGTAGATCATCTTTATTTATAGGCACTGTTGCATGAAGATCTAATGCTTGCCTGTTGAAAACTGTTGAAAAAGTCAATGATTCCCATGAGGTGCACTTTCTTTATCACCTAACTCTATGAGACCCCCCAGTGGTCTCTTAATTAAAATACAAAAAGTCTGTTGAATTCAGGACTTCCATATTTACTAATGGGGAAACACAAACAGAGAGCTCAGTGACGCCATGGCTGCTTTAGTCCCTAACAGGGAGAGATGAACAGAAGGGTCATGGAGGTCATGGGACTTGTAAATGGACCACTCTATTTAAGGCCCTCTTTGAGATATCCATCCATCAAGGGTGTTGAATGCTGGGTAAACGCAAGCCTCCCGGTACACTGTAACCCCACTAACACTAACATGAGAAATGTAACAAAAATATGGAAAGTTCACTGAGCTCAACACCTCTAAGTGAGGTAATGGGGCAAGACAAATGGAGGGGTCAATGAGTTCATGGTTCCTGTATCCACTAAATGGGAGAAGGAAAAAAGAGAGCGAGGTCACTGAGGTCATGAGCTCATGTTGTAACCTAAATACAGTAACAGAAAAACCACTCAACAAAAAGACCCCCTGCCTGCTAACCTTCTCAGGTATTTACACAGTATGGTGCTGAATGCTGGGTAAACAGAGAACCCCCAGTACCTCCTAACCCCACAGATGCTGAGTATGAAGCCCTTGCCCCTTTTAATTACAAACCAGCACCAAGAAGGCTTCTGAGCTCAAGACTTCAGAACCAGGAAGTTGAACAGAGAAGTCACTGAGGCCATGACGCTGGTACGTCATAACCCAATGACAATAACAGAAGCCCCTCCATTCACCATTCCTGCAATATCCATATGACTATGGTGCAGAATGGATCTCCATGTTCAGAGTACTGGGGGTTAGGGTGGGGGGCAGATGGGCTGCAGCAGGTGAAGACATTCAGTGTGTGTCTGCAGCAAAAGTGGATGACAACTATGTATCAATGTCACCATTTCATCAATAGTGGCTCATTAATTTATTAGTGACTCTGGAATTGAAAGCAGCCTGCAATCTAATGCAGCGTGACTCTAATTAATAAAGAGCCCAGGAGAGCACTTGGAGATGAAAGCCTAATTGCTTTCTGGTTTGGCATTTTATTTCATTTTTCTCCTTGGCCGTACATATTCTATGGAGGACAGGAGAGCCAGAATAGGATGAAGCGTAAACAAGATCCCTGATATCTCTATACATTGGTGTGTCTACTCATGACATAAGGGGAACACTGTTGAACCTCTACAGCCATGCTCTCTGGCTCTCTCATGATGAAAATCTCACAACGGCCAGAAGACAACCTTCTTCTTTATCTTCCTAGTTCTATGTGGAGTCGATGTGCTTGATCAGCCTTCTCCATACCTCCTCCTTAGTCTTCAGATCTTGTTTTACTTTCTCCTTCCACCTCCAGTTTGGCCTCTCATGCTATCTCATACCCTGCACTTTCATTCCCATCTCTCTTTTTTCCAACATATTCATTGTCTTTCTTCATCACATGTCAATACCACTTAAACCTAGTTTCCTGTACTTTCTTAGACATCTCTCCTTCTTTTGTTGTACCTCTGATTATCTCATTTCTTATTCTTTCCTTTTTTGTAATTCCACATGTCCATCTCAACATTCCCATTTCTACCACATCTAACTTCTTCTCCTTTGTTCCCTTTAGTGCCCATGTCTCAGCTCCATCCATCACTGCTGGTCTAACCACTGACTTAAAATCCTTACCTTTAACTTTCTTCTTAAATCTTTGATCATATAATACAAAGGGTGACCCAAAAATAGCAAGAATTTTTTTCTGGAGGCCGGAGGGGGTGTTAGTTCCGACATTTGCCACTAGGTGTGTAGACTAGACTGTCCTCTGCATCATTTGGCCAAACAGCGTCCTCGAAGTATTCAAGATATTGAAGTGCTCAACCTGAATTGTGGTGTTCAGGTGGCTTCTGCATCACAACAACACTCCTGCGCACACAGCATTCTGTGTGCGGCAGTTTCTCACGAAAAATGGGATGACAACGGTTTCTCACCTCCACTACTCCCTGGACCTTGCGCCCTGTGATTTTTTTTTCTTATTTCCAAGAATGAAGAGGAACCTTAAAAGAAAGCGTTTTCAGGATGCAGAGGAGGTCAAGAAGCAAATGACGAGGCACTAAAGGTTTCAGAGTTTCAGAACAGTTCTGAGCAATGGAAAAAGTGGTGGGATAAGTGCATTGTGTCTCAGGGAGAGGATTTTGAGGGTGATTCCATTTCGGAAATGTTCTAAGAAATATATAATTAAAAAAAAAATTCTCATTATTTTTGTGCCCCACCTCATACTCCTGATACGTTCTTCCATTTGCTCCATGCACATTGTACTCTAGATAGATAGATAGATACTTTATTAATCCCAAGGGGAAATTCACATAATCCAGCAGCAGTATACTGATACAAAGAAACAATATTAAATTAAATAGTAATAAAAATGAAAAAATAAAAATAAAATTAATGTTAGCATTTACTTCTCCGGGTGGAATTGAAGAGTCGCATAGTGTGGGGGAGGAACGATCTCCTCAGTCTGTCAGTGGAGCAGGACGATGACAAAAGTCCGTCACAGAAGCTACTCCTCTGCCTGGAGATGACACTGTTAAGTGGATGCAGTGGATTCTTCATGATTGACAGGAGTTTGCTTAGTGCCCGTCGCTCTGCCACAGATGTTAAACTGTCCAACTTTACTCCTACAATACAGCCTGCCTTCTTAACAAGTTTGTCCAGGCGTGAGTCGTCTTTCATCTTTATGCTGCCACCCCAGCACACCACTGCGTAAAAGGGGGCACTCGCCACAACCGTCTGGTAGAACATCTGCAGCATCTTATTGCAGATGTTGAAGGATGCCAACCTTCTCAGAAAGTATAGTCGGCTCTGACCTTTCTTACACAGAGCATCAGTATTGGCAGTCCAGTCCAATTTCTCATCCAGCTGCACTCCCAGATATTTAAAGGTCTGCACCCTCTGCACAGTCACCTCTGATGATGACAGGGTTATCTATAACCTCTATAGGTTATCTTTGCATATACTGTATTTTTCCATCTTTTGTTACCACTGATCCTACATATTTAAATGTGTATATTGCCTGAAGGCTAACTTCTGAACCCAGATCATCTTTAAGCCTCATATTTACTGCCTTCTTCCTATTTATCTTCAACCCAGCACTTTCCAAAGCCCTTCTCCATTCTTCCCACTTCCTTTCCACATCCTATTTTCTGGTGCTACACAACAAATTGTCATCAGGAAAAAACATGCACCAGGGAGACTGGTCTTTTATCCGAAGTCACATCAAAACTCATGATGTTCAGCATGAAGCACTCAGGTCATTATAAAAATTATAATTGACCTCAAAACACTTAAAATCCCTTTTAAAATGCAGACTTTCCAAATGCCTGAGGTTCCACACTCCCATTAATTCCTCTCATCCATCCAAATGGCAGAGTTTGCCATCCTCATACCCCACCTCCCTTAAGCCCAAATCCTTCTGCGACACTCTACACAAGCTTCTGTAGCAGATGAAACTGAAGGCTGTGTACTCACCTTCAACCTCCAAGGGCACCGTATCTTCCTCGTCATCAATACCCACCACCACTTCGCAGCGGTAGATTCCGCTGTCTGAGGTGTGCAGGTTAGTGAGGGCCATGGTGGCGTTGTATCGGTTATCTGGGTAGCCGGGCAGAGTGACTCGCTCCTGGAAGTCCTTTTTGACTTTGATGACATTATCCTTGGCCACGAGCACAGAGATCTCCTTTTTGACCCCTCCTTGTGAAACTATCTTGGTCCACTTGATGCGCGGTGGCTCTCGTGAGGGGCTTGGCCTCAAAGTGAAGATGCATGGAAGGAAAGTGGTCTCTGCAAGGCCTGCATGCACCGTCTGGTGTGTCACTCTTTTCATGTTGACCAGTTTCACTCCTCCTGTATTACCTAAAGGGCAAAATAGAGGAAAGTGAACATCCATCCACCATTGGGAATGATCATGAGAGCCTAAGAGGAGGTGAAATGGTAAAGACACATAGTGGAAAATCATAACACAGCATAGCTTACTATCACTGCCATGTGTGAATTCACAATAATAATAATAATAATCATAATCATCATCATCATCATCATCATCATCATCATCAATCACATAGTTTCTGGATGCTATTCACTGGTCTTAAAGGAATATCTTATCGGCACTTATATGCAATGTCACTGGGTGTTGTGCCAACAGCTAGGTGTTTTGACAGTTGACAAGTGGAGTGGTACATATAGTGCTCCCATATAAAAGACATGGTCATTGAAAATGGAGACTGATTTTTCAAGTGGGACAAGATCATTCCCTCAGCCCATACCATAACCTCCAATAGGCTGGATATTGTGTTGAATAACAAAAAGAGCAAGTTGTGCTTCTTCTTCGATGTGACAATCCTGAATGACAACAACATTCCGAGCAAGAAGACCGAGCAGATCTAGCTCAAGTATAAAGACCTTGAGATCAAAGTTAGACCCATGTGGAACACAAGGGCAAGAGTGGCTCTAGTAGCTGTAGGCATAATGGGAACCACCAAGGCCAGGTTGTAAGAGAAGCTGGACAAACTCCCGTGTAGAGTCAGGGTGAAAGAGATTCAGAAGGTCACACTCCTCAACACGGCTTCCATTCTTAGCAGATCAACAAGCTGAATTCAAAGCCTGAGAAGTCTTGCTGATCCCTGCACATGTGTGCTTCAGTGAGCTGAGAGGAGGACGGTAATAATAATAATAATAATAATAATGAATTACATTTACATAGTGCTTTTCTAGTTACTCAAAGCACTTTATATAGACAGTGGGGAGCCACTTTGACTGCCACCAATGTGTAGCATCCACCTAAGTCAGGGGTGTCCAGCTCCGGTCCTGGCTTCTGCAGTGGCTTGAGGTTTTCATTCTATTCCTTTTCCTAATTAGTGACCAGTTTTCACTGCTAATTAACTTAGTTTCCCTTCATTTTAATAGCCCTTTTCTAAGGCTTCAGACCTCTGAATCGATTCTTTTCTTCATTTAATTGCAGCCAAACAGAAATGAGAGGTGAAGCGAACCAACAGATGACCAACTAAATCTGGGCTGCAAACCCCAACCAATTTCAATCCAGCCAGTTTCTTCATGAGAAGGAGATTCTTGCTGTTAATTAAACCCATTATTTAACTCCATGGCTTGTTCCTGCTCTTATTCTGCCACAGCAGACATTTCCAAAACTTAATTTCCTGTTTTTTTTAAGGACACTGTCAAAATGATTTGGTGACTTAAGCAGATCAACCTTACTAAGACCTTCACCTTTCTTTATTTACAGATAATATAGTAAGCTCATTATGTGGCGGCTTGTTTTGTGTCTCATTATTGTTTGGCTGCTAATTAAAGAAGCAGAATCAACTAAGGCATCTGAGTCAAGTTAATTAAGACTAAGACAAAGGAATTTAATTAGCAGCAAAAACTGGTCACTAATTAAGAAGATGTTTAGACCGAAAACCTGCAGCCACTGCAGCCCTCCAGTACTGGAGTTGGACATCTGTGACCTAGATGAGCAGCCATTCTGGCACCAATACACACCAGTACATTCATCACAGCTAACTAATAGGTAGGGAAGGGGTGAGAAAGACAGTTAGCTAATAAGGGACAGGGGATGATTAGGGGGCCAGTACCAGGCTAAGCCGTGATAGTCAATTTAAATAGGACATCAGGAAATGGCCTACTGTTTTCAAAAGATGCCCTGGGGACTTTTATGACCACAGTGAGTCAGCTGGGGACTTTTATATTGTGGCCTCCCCAAACCCGACACAGACAGACACAGGCACAAGTTCAGCACAACACGCGGCTTTATTTGGGAAATTCCTGTCTGTAAGAGTTTCCCACAGCACAAACACAAGTACAAATAAACAGACAGCAATGTCTTTTTCTTCTTCTTTTTCTTTCTCTCTCTCTCTCGCTCTGCCTCCACTCCTCCCAGCAAGCTTTGTCCTCTTCCTCCTGACTCTGACTCTCAAAGCTGGGGCAACTAGCTCCTTTTATGCAGCATGCGAGAGTACTCCAGTATCCCATTTCTGGGTGAGGTGGGAGCCTGACAAATTAAGGTTCAGCAGTTCCTACAGCCACCCCTGGAGACACCCACGGAACGCAACAGGGCTGAGTTGGCAAACTCCAAGTCCCATGATGCCCATTGCAACCCAGGATGGCCTTACCATTCAGCAATGCTATGGGGGGGATACTGCCATGTGCATGGCCTCTCCCCTGGTCATTCAAGTATAAAGGTGCCCCGGCAGGGTAAGGGTCAACCACAACATCTAATCTGAAGGACGGAAGGGCCAAACATTCATTTAATCTTTCTTGAAAATGCTCATCACTCTTTTATGATTCATCTGTTCTCAAAAAGGTAAATAAAACAGAGTGGAGGTCTGCAGGTTAGCAGGATTCATGTGGGTCAGACAACAATGGGTTAGACAGTGATCTACTGAAATCTGCTGGGTTGAGTTGCAAAATACAAAAACCAAAAATCATCAGCGGCAAAAGTGTTAAAATTCAGAACACCATTGTTGAAGTGGCATGGTGTCCCCCCAGGTAGTGGTCTTGCCTCACAGATCCATCATACATGTTGGGTTTCTACCCCATGCCCAGAGCTTGTCTCTGTGGCTGTTCTGTTTTCTCCCTGTGTCTATGTGGGGCTTTCAGTGCCTACATCTGTTTTTCTGACTGAGTTTGAGTGTGTGTGAGCTTAAGTGCTTCCTGTTGCCCAGTCCATGGCTGCTTTTGGCTTTACATCTTACACTCCTGGGAGAGGCTTCAGCCTTTTACTACTGAGAACTGGATGAAAAAAGTTTAAAAATGAGTTTTCAGATATAAACTCCATCATCTGTGAATATCAGGCCTCTGTGGTTAAAGCCGTAGAGACTACTGATTAAAGAATCAGCTTTCACAAAGGAAAACTACAAATGGTGCAGTCTAACCAAATCATATACTTATGAATTATAATGCAAGGCACAGAAAGATGACAAGGATGTGTGAAGCATGTGCACTTAGGGAGCATCTTCAAAGCGCCCAAAAGGAAAGCAATACCACTCCGAGCAGAGAGGGGCCACTGTTATCAATTCCATCTCCTTTTCCATTCATAGTTCAGACAACCCAATAGACTCAAGCTACAGATCTCCAGAGCTCCACTCCATTCAGGAGGCTGTTGCTTTACATTATATGTCAGTGATAACACCTGGCTACACTATGGTTAAGATTAGGGTTGGGGGTGGGTTTTCTGACTCAAGTCAAGTGAACCACATGACAGAAACCTACCATCCAATTGGCTGAATTGCTGAGCTGTGGAGGTCTGCAGCAGAGTCCATCTCTGACAACAAGTGACTCAGAATCCACTTCTGCCACGAAGCCCCACCCCTTCTGAGTCAGCACTGTAAAAAATTCAAAGACGCCAGAAGGGGGCGTTCACTTGAGGACCAGCTATTCAGGTGCAAAGATCGATTTCTTATCTCTTCATTTCCTGGACTGGCTGAATGGCAACTGCTTTGCACCAATTTTATGCATTTTTCTTTACTCCTTACCCCAACTCTTTTTACATTCCTGGTTTTGTTTTTCAGATCACAGATGTGCGGTGCCAAGACATGGCAGGATCAGCTTCCTTGAGAAAAATTTTGATCTAACCATGGATGGAGTTTGACATTTAGGGTTAGACAAATTTTTAGGCTCAACTATACAAATTCAATATTTTCATTGTCAGGTAAATTGCTCGTAATTTAATTTACAATATGAAGTACGTCTAACTTATATTAACACATTTAAAGCTCTGAAATTACAAAAAAAGGCAGAAGTGCCAATTAGAATTTTTAAGTGATAGAAAAAGCTGCTTTTTAAAGTTGGTCTATGTAGTTTAATTGTGACAAAATACACATTTTCATTTTATGAAGCTGGAAAATGTACACATAGTGTGACATTTGAGTGCAATCAGTTAACAAGTTTGAAAGTTGGAGCGTTTTTGGTTAATTAGTTGCTTCATCAAAGAGACAAGTATGCTATATATTTTTTTTATTTAATATTTTGACACGGGTGAGTGTGGAGTGTGGTGCAGATTTGCTCAGACCGCCACACCGCTGTTTGTACAGGTAGGTATGAGCACCAGGCACACACACACTACTGCTTCAATCTCTTGTCCTGAATCGCACTGTTTTGCTGACAGAAGCGGCTATTGGAAGTTGAAATGTACACGTGTGAATGGGGGGCAGTCAAGGGGCCTGACTAAATGTGTTCTTATGCCAGATGAAGGTTTGGCAGTAACACCTTTAATCCTTCCTCTGAAGATCCTGAGAAGGAAAACTTGCCCAACCTCCCTTCCAGTTCCTCCGCTGACCCCACTTCCAGGTACAGCCCAACAGACCTCCGATCTAGTCCTGCTCCTGACCTCACTTCCGGGTGCAGCACACAAGACCCGCCTCTTCCTCTCTGCCAGCTATAAAGCCACCATACCCTCTGTATCAAATCAGTCTTGCCTTAGACTCAATCTAAGAAGACTACTTTGGCTCTGTATTATTGCCTAAAAATATTGTTAATTTTCTCAAACATACGGGGTGGATCCCCAGACTTTTAACTTGCTTGTTGTTGTCTCATTAAAACATTTAAAAGAGCAAACTATTAGAGGCAAAATATACAAGTCATGCTAAATCTGTACATGAAATTGTGCAGAATATTTCTGTACCTGTTTTAAGGATAGGCAACATGCAAGAGAGAGTTGCTTTGGGAAGAACACAAAATGGTAGCCACTGATCCACCCACCTTGTAAATCCAGGACAGGGGGCAGCTGGAGCCTATTCCAGCAAGCAATGTGATCAGGCAGGAATGACAGGGAGCCACCTCATCGCAGGGTGAGCACACATCACAGGACAATTTAGCATTCCCAATTCACCTAACCTGCAGGTCTTTGGACTGTGGGAGCAAACCGGAGCAAACCCACGTGGACCCACATGCAAACTCCATGTAGGAAGCACTCGAGGTCTGACCCCCAGAGTCCTTACTACAAGACATCAGCACTACTGCTGCATCACCATGTGTCTAATGTGTTGATGATTAAACATACTTACATTAACTGTGGTCTTACCCTTTATTTAAGATTTATTTCAGTAACCTAATGAACCCACTTGGGGGTCACTCTTGGACACCCCTTAAATTCCACCAATGGATCTAACAATATTAAGCACCCGGCCACAAAGTATGCCTCTGTCATTTAGACTCCCTGAGCCACCTCACACATTGATTTTTAAAGATGCAGAACATATGGGGGGGCATAAGGGGTGGTCTGAAACATGATCAAACTCCAAAGAGTAAAGTTGCAAAATAAAGCAATCTGACAGGATTAGCCTCCCCACAACCTAAAAGGAGATTTTTAAAGGATCAGGTTATCGCAGATTAGATTACCGACAACAAAACACTCATGTTATAAAATTTCAGTGAGTTAACTTTCAGGCAGACACAATGAGTTAAGTTCATTTTGGACCAAAATGTGACAAAGGAGAAGTCAAAGGGTAAACCTGCTCTAATTTCAGAAACGGGCAGGAGAAGATTGTGAGGTGATAGGACTAGGAGGTCTTGGATTTGACAAGGCTACTGAAGACAAAGCTGGACCATATGCAAGATTTTATGACTCATAAAATTGAAATATTGACAAGACTGCTGTGGGTTTAGTGTAGGAGAAGAAGACCAGGCCGTCTTAACAGCATCATAGGCCCCCGGGCAAAGTAATACACTGGAGACCCTGTTTTGACAGCAAAACAGAAACACACATCGCATCAGAAACATCGTGGACCCCTATGCTCCTGCAGCCCCCGGCCATTGTGTCCATACATTAAGATGGCCCTGCCTGTAGAACATTTTTTAAATGGAGGACCGGCACACCAACATTAGTAGTGCAGCTGAATTTAAAGTATGCAGCTGTCTGGTTGTACAATAGCAGACATGGCTGTCATTAACTAACCTGTTCAGCGCCAGTTTAAATGGGTGATCAAATCCAATGAAATAAATGAAATTAATTACTGAAATGATATTCTGCATCATTTACATTACACAATTAATGTTCATTGTAAGTTGAATTCACATTAGCATCAGATTGTTATTGCACTCAATTATAGATTTAATTATGAATGCTAAATAAAACATTCAAAGGTGCACTGTAATAAAAAATAAACCACATTTAATTTCATTTATATTTTGTTTCTATCAGACAACATGCATGGTTTATTCTCCTCATTAGTACAATATTCCATTGTTTTAGTTCTAATCTCCTGTTTGGGTATTTAGGCATATTTATTATAAAAACATTTTCTTGTCATTCAATATATAGTGTTAGCGCAGTGAAAAAGTATTTGCCCCCTTCTCGATTTCCTGTAGTTTTGATTATTTGATTTATTTAACATAACACAAAAAAACAACCTGAGCAAACAAAACACCCAGTTCTTAAAATGATCATTTAATGTATTGAAGAAAAAAGGTTTACCAAAACCTCTGTCACTGATGTGAAAAAGTAATTGCCCCCCAAACTTCAATACTTAGCAGTAACAACTGTAATCAAACCCTTCCAGTTACAGGGGATCAGTCTTTGGAATTTTTGTGGGGACATTTTGGCTTTATTGTCATACCATCCATATACCATATTGCAGCATACAGTGGGATAAAATAACATTCTGCAGTGCAAAATATAGCTGAACACAGGACAAGTGCAAGACAGGTAAAGAACTGTGCTATACTGCAATAGATAAATAAAACATTAAAAAAGTCAGTCAGTCATTCTCCAACCCGCTATATCCTAACACAGGGTCACGGGGGTCTGCTGGAGCCAATCTCAGCCAACACAGGGCGCAAGGCAGGAACAAAGCTCCAGCCCACCGCAGGACACACACACACACCCCCACACACCAAGTACACATTAGGGACAATTTACGATTGCCAATCCACCTAACCTGCATGTCTTTAGACTGTGGGAGCAAACCCAAGCAGACATGGGGAGAACATACAAACTCCATGCAGGGAGGACACGGGAAGCGAACCTGGGTCTCCTAACTGCGAGGCAGCAGCGATACCACTGCGCAACCATGCCGGCACATTAAAAAGTAAATAGTAATAATATGAAATTTGAAAAATAAATTATTATTAAAATAATAACAGTAAAACTAATAATAAATGGCAACACTAGTGATAAATGTAACAAATGTACTGCATATCATTTCGCTACTAGGGACAGATCTTCCCAGCCTTCCCTACAGAGTTGTTTCAGTTCAGCCACATTAGGGGGTTTTTGACTATGAAGTGCCCATGGAAGGTGCCCGCCACAACATCTCAATGGGGTTCAGGTCAGGAATTTGACTAGGCCAATTAATTTGTTTTTTAGCCCTTCAGAGGTGGGCTCACTCTTGTGTTTCGGATTTCTGCTGCATAACCCAATTGTGCTTGAGCTTCATTCAGATCACAGGCTGATGACCAGACAGTCTCCTTAAGTTCTTTCTGTTAGAGAGCTGAATTTGTGCTTCACTCAATGACGGCAACTCACACTAGGCCATGAAGTAGCAAAACATTTCCACACCATCACACTACCACCCCCATGTTTGACTGTGCGCATGATGTTCTTATTGTGGAAAGCTGTGTTAGTTATACGACAGATGTAACGAGACCCCTGTGTTGGAAAATGTTCCACTTTTAATTCATCAGTCCACAGAACATTATCCCAAAAACTTTTGAGGACAAATGTTAGTTGCCCCTTTACGTTCCTCTTGCTTAGCAGTGGTTTTTGCCTTGCAACTCTTCCATGGATGCTGTTTTTGCCCAGTCTTTCTAATAGTGGAATTATGAACACTGATGTTAACTGAGCCGAGAGAGGTCTGTAGTTCTTTTGATGTTCGTTTTTGACTTCCCAGATGAGTTTTCCATGCACTCTTGGAGGTGCTTTGCTAGGCCGGCCACTTTGGGGCAGATTTACCACTATTCCACGTTTTCCCCTTTTGGAGATGATGGATCTCACGGTAGTTCTCTGGAATGCCAGGGTTTTAGAAATTGCTTTATAACCCTTTCCTGACTGAAATATTTCAGTAATTTTCTTTCTCACGTTTTTCAGAATGCCATCTAAATGAGGAATGATGTGCTGCTTGTTGAGACCTTTTAGCTAACTGTTGCTGGAAAGGTTCTGTTGAAGTGATGTTTACCTTCAATGGCACTGGCAACAACTGAGCCTGGTGCGGTGTTTTAGTCTAACTGAATTTAAATTTGGCTCATTGATTGATGGAGTGATTACTTTTTCACACTGGTAATACAGGTGTTGGTGAAATTATTTCCTTGCAATAAATCAAATGATTATTTAAAAACTGAGCATTGTGTTTACTCAGGTTGTCTTTTGTATGGTATGGAATTTAGTTGTTGATGAGAAACAACTGAACAAGCAACAATACGGGAAATCTGGAAGAGGGCAAATATTTTTTCACAGCACAGTAAATGTATGCAAAATGGAACAAGCTCACAGATTCACAGGATGTTAAAAAAATAGCCGCTTACTAATAGTTAATCTACAATATAGAATAAGCAGGAATGTTAACACAAATAAGAATATTGAAAAATAAAACACAAAGCAATTATTTAGTGTAGAAAAAGGCAATCTATTAACAAAAAAATATACAATTCTAATAATCATGCTGTTGATATATATAGAAGTCGGGAGGCAGCTAAAGGGCTCAAATGAGGGTAATTCCATGCCAGACCAGGGGGTGGCAGAGTGCACTAACTCTTTCTCTCTTTCCTCTGCAGACCAGTTACAGGAAATTCCCGCCTGGCCCCGATGACATCACTTCCGGTTCAGGGGCCAATGACATCACTTCTAGTTCAGGGCCCCGATAACATCACATCCAGTCCCTGGGCCTGATTACCTCATTTCCGGTTCCGAGTCAGCTGACCTCCCTTCCTCTGCCTGACCATCCACTCAGTTCTGTTTTGGACTCAAATCTGTATAAACCTGCATCTAATTGCCTACTTTGCAGCCTGATTCCAAGTGTACGGGTGGCTGCCCCAAACCTTTTCTGTGGCATTTGTTTGTTTATTTGACAAAGTACATGCCTATTTTATTAGAAAAAGAAACTTATTTTTGTGGATTTTGATGTGGATAATTGTGGATTGATTTATTTAACTCTTACAGGGCTCCCATTGCATTTCATTATTAGTTGTTAGTTGTCAGCATGCGCTCCTTTTCTCTTATGTAAAATTGGCTTGATTGTCTAAAAATGTCTAATTTTTAGGCCAGTCCATTTATCATTTATTGCATAACGGCAGCCTCTAGCCAACATTCTGAAGCAGGATATAAACAGGCTACTGCTGGTAAGAAGACCGTACATCTACCTACTCGTAACAGGCTTGGCTTTGTTACACCTCTGTGCAATTACATTCTGTGAGCTAATCCCCCAGCCCCGGACAAGGGTAGGTCATAAAATGGCAGGCTAGCCTGAGATGAGAGGGCAGTCTGGCTGGATAGAATGGCACTGAGTCGTGCTGAAACATGGACATGTATGAAACACGGAGTCGCTTATTCTTTTCTGAGGCTGATTAGGATCGGACACTGAATCCGGAGGGTCACTCTGCATAATGACGCCTCATTGGATCATGACGCGTGACAGGAACTGGTCTCATTTCTCCATCTTGTGAAAACCGACTCCCTTTCGGCAGCCATATTGAGACAGGTAGGCTGCTTGGCCTTATGCAGATGCTGACCAGAAAGAATTGAGATTAACTTCAAGCTTACATGCTGCCTGAAACTCCATAACTAGCACTATCAGGTTGTAACACCACATTCTATTTGCTTTCTATGTCACAAGCTATAATAAAACATATCTGTAATACATAATTAAAAGTGCAACTCTTTCTCCTGCCTGATCTTTTACTCTATTCAGTAGCCTGTGGTTATAGAATGAAAGCGACAAGGGGGAAATGCTGAACTGCAGTACCTGACAGTGTGTTAGGAGTAAGAGAATGGAGACATTTTATAAAGGTCCATGTAATTAAGGGGATAATAATATAGGGGAAAATAGGGTCACCCTAGGACCCTGCCACAACAAAGCAATCTCAGAAAATGGCACTGTTAGGCAGCAGGATACCGAAATCACACGGGGGAATGAGGCTGGAAAATACAATGAATGTTATAAGGTATGCTGGACAGATTAGACTCCTGGAAGATAAAGAAACTACTGAAACTGAACAGAATTTGACTTCTGAAATATACAGTGCACCCCATAATATCTGAGACAAATACACATGTTTCTTTGATTTACCCCTCTGCTCCACAGTTTAAACTTACAAATCAAACAATTCAGACTTCAATTACAGTGCACATTGCAGACTTTCATTTAATATGCTTTGCACATGTAAAGAAGAAAGAACACACTGGTGAGCTCAGTAATCATAAAGGGACTGGTAGGCCAAGGAAGACCACCACTGTGATGACAGAAGAATCCTCACCATGGCAAAGAAAAAGCCCCAGACACCTGTCTGACAGACCAGAAACAGTCTTCAGGAGGCAGATGGGAATGTGTCTGAGACGACTATCAACAGAAGACTTCATGAACAGAAATACAGAGGCCACAATCCAAACTACTGGACTGCCAGATTACAGTTTGAGAAATATTACTTCTGAGACCCTGCAGAATTCTAGAGAAAGGCCATGTGGACAGATGAGACACAGATGAAAATGCATTAGAGTGATATAGAGAGCAAGGAGTGGAGACAAAAAGATGCAAAGCAGACCACCTCATCTGTTAAACATGGTTATGGCTTGGACATGCATGGCTGCCACAGTTACTGGCACATTCATCTTCATTGAGGTGTATAGTAAGATCCGATCTGCTCAAGTTCCAGTAAATGCCTCCAAACTCACTTGATGGTCCTTCATCCTACAACAAGATAATAACCCCAAGGCAGTCGCCTCATTTAAATCCAATTGAGCAGGACTTCCATATGCTGAAGAGAAAACTTAAGGAGATAAACTGCAACAAGCAGGAGGTGAAGATGGCTGCATTAGTGGCTTGGCAGAGCATCACCAGAGAAGATCCTCAGCACCTGCTGATATCTATAAATCAATCACAGACGTCAAGCAGCCATTGCATGCAAATGCCCTTAAATGAAAGTCTACAATCTTCATGTCTGAATTGTTTGATTTGTAATTTTAAACTGTGGAGCAGTGGGTTAAATCAAGGAAAAATGTATCTTTGTCCCAGACATTATGGAGGGCACTGTAGCCACAAGAAAGCTTGATCTGAAAGAATGCTTAGATGTAGCAGGATCAGCCTCAGAAGGTAAAGCTGCAAGCTGTTGAAGATTAAGCTTCTGTCAATAAAACACAAGAAATTGCAATTCAAAAATGTGAAATGTTTAGAAAAATGTAAAAAACAGAGATTACTGTATATTAGATTACAAACCCTGATGGGGTAGACCTCTCATACTTTAGTCTGTGCTCTGATTTTGAAAATTCCTTTGCCTTACCTGTCTACTGTGTGACAACAAAAAAGAGGAGACCACAGAAAGTGATGGATGAACTCCTTGAACAGTGAAACTGCAGGACACAGGATCTGACTGTGGACAAACAGCATACTATTGATGTCTGACAGAATCAGAATACCGTGGGAAAAGCTGCAGGATTGCAATGTCTGACAGGAAGCAGATTTCATTTGATAAGTAACGGAGGGAATAAGATCAGACAGAATGAGACCACTAGGCGGTAAAACAGTAGGCTAATGAGATCTAAGAGGACTGTATGAAGATTGAGTGTCAGACTGCAGAAGACTGAAATTTGACTGGGTCAGACTAGTAAAAGACAAATACCCTAAAATAATAATAATAATAATAATAATAATAATAATAATAATAATACATTTCATTTATATAGTGCCTTTCCAAAATCTAGCAGGATCAGTCTGTAGTAGGAAAAAGAGGTTTGAAGGTTTTAACCTCCAATAGGTAAAAGGCCTGAGATCTATCAGCATCAGTCTTCAAAGGGTGAAACAGCAAGACGATGAGCTCAAAGAGGATTAGTGCCTACCCTACAAGCCACCACTTCCGTCAAAGTCTTTGCAATTGGACCAGTGAAAGCTCAGGAAGAAGTTTTAAATATAAGTCTCTGACTGATTTGAAAGCAAATCTATCTGTGCATAATAAACCCAGCAGAGCCTACTGGAGTCCTGAAGAGCAGTTTTATTCGCGTTCCGTTCCTATGAGCACGGAACCTTATTAACTGGTATGGCGCTCAATAAAACATGATAACGCTTGCAGGCCGTGCTGCCGAGACAGAGCGCCAGGCTTCGCAGCAATACACTCAGAATCTGGGTGCTCAGCTGAAGATTGAAGAAAATGCCTGTGAAACGTCTTGCCTAGAAAGCAATAAAAATGCAAACAAATTGCGTCTGCATCCTGAGGCTGGCTGCTGGGATGGGATGTTGGAGGGTGAATGTGAATCTAGTAGAATTTTCGGGATGTCAGCTGGATGTCAGATACAATATTGTTTTTCTTACCCATCTTTGAAGTATTATTTTATTTGGATGACAATGCTGCAGATTAATCCACCTTTTTAATTCACATTGGATCAATTTGTGTTCAGGCTGTTAACCTGTTTTCATCTTATCACCCATTCCCATTCCTTCACATTATAAACTTCTTTTTTGTTAAATTAAAAATCTGCTCAATCTGCCTCATCACGCTGTAGTCTTTACTGCCTCCTGGTGTGGAAACTAAGCGTCTTGGTTCTAAACACACTCTCATTCTTTGACAAATGGAAGCTCGCAGCCCAGACCACGACCTTCATCTCAGCAGTATTGGCTTCAGTGGTGCTGAGGCTCATTCATTATTCAAATGTGTGGCCACTGCTTCCGCCCAGCAGGGACAATTAGCGACGATTATCACAGGGAAAGTGATGCATCCCTGCTCGAGTCCTTCTGTGACCTCCGCAGATGTGCGCTAAATATTCATGCCGGATGAACCGCTGTTGTGGGAGACGTTTTTCAGCCTGAGCTTCCCTGATCTTATCATTATTCCCTGGCAATGAAAACATGACAGAATTGGACAGAATTAAAGTCAGAAGCACTCAAGGTGGGATGTGGTGCCCAATAGGAGTCAGCATGCATAAAGTAAATAAACGTATATGAATAATAAGGAATGTCAAAAGTGTGAGATGCATTAACACAGGCAGCCTGGGATGACCAAGCAGGCCTTTATGAGGTCTCTTTGGATGAGCAAATGGGTTTGAGGTATATCATTTTTTAGAAGCTTGGATATTGCTCCCCAATGCAAGATATGGAATCTACTACTTGTACAGAAGAGGGCAAGGCAGAGGTACTAAGTAAAGTAAAGTAAAGTAAAGACATTTTAGAGCTGATCAACTTCTGAAGGGGTAATAATCAAGACCTAAATGCAGCAATCTCAGACTCCAAATGGTATAACAACAAATGGCACTATGTTATGACAACTTGCTAGGAAATTTGGACAATGTGGGGATCAGATTCAAGTTCTGACAAGTAAGCTTCAGAACATCATTGCAATTTGATGGGATCAGCCCCAGAGTTTCAGTGCAGAAGACGGATATTGGGCATGACAAGGTTATTGTTGATTTATTTACAGTAGAAGTCACAGTGACATAATGGCAGAATTCTTGCACCCCCTGTAATAATGGAAGTGGGGTTACCTACTTGAAGAAGCATTTAGAGTAGAACACCAATTTAACTTTTCTATTGTAATGAAGGGCAATAAAGATCATAAAGGTTTGAGGCAACCTGTGGTAATTCCTGTATAATTAAAAAATAAAACAACATAATTTAGTGAAACACATGATAACATTTTTTCAGAGCTATCCTAAGCTACATTGACTCCATAATGGCGGATGTGTGTGTGAGGTGGTTTTAAGTGCATGGGAACTGGAAATTATGTCACTTAGCAGCCCTCGGCTGATCGCAAGATCTGCAAGTAGAATGAGAGTTGACGTATTAGGTGATAGTGCCAAGCCTCAGCATAAAGTGGTCCTGAAGTTGTCTCCCAAATGTGACACCATATTTAGGATTTTCACACATTTTAAGTTTTTTCGGATGCTGTTGTTGACATAAAAATACTCTTGTCTGAAGAGGTGCAGTACTTTAAATGTAAATGCTCTGTCATTTTCAAGTCAAAGTTATTTCTTCACAAACATGGTATATATGCATTTACCATGCAAAATTCTATTCTAAAGTTAAGCATTTTCTACAAATTTTTCTTCCCCAACTTGACACATTAAAATGTAGGGCACAGAACTCCACTAGAAAACAAAAGCTTAAAAAGCGGCAAAAGTTTTGATAAATATTTAAATATGCTTTCTGTGCTGCTCATGCTTCTTTGTCTCATCAAAAGAGATCTGAAAATAATCATTTTATTGTATATTCCTAGTGCTATTTTTCTTGAGGTAAGGATATATTTTCTATTCACATAAATAAGGAAGTAAATGAAAACAAAACCAACTGCATGGCAAAAAAGGTTTACTGTGATTTGGTCTTTTGAAAGGAAACCACGCACTGGAAGCGTAAAAGGTTGTTGTACAGAAAGACTTAAGTGCTGAGCTATCGTGCACTTTGGGTTTTCTTTAAAAATGCAGAACTTCATAATATTGACATTTTTGTTGCTGAAAAATGACATTTATAAACTATTTTATAATGTGTGTGTAATTGAAAGATGTGGATCAATATTCGACAACTGTCTTGGCTTGTAAAATGGACATATTTGGTAAGTTTTAAAGCCTTTCCTTTGTGCCCAATAGACTACAACGTAAAGCGCTAGTGTGGGTGTGATGTTTACTAATTTATATAAAGCACTTTCATGCGACTAATGCACGTATAGCATGTTAATGAAGAAATAACTTTGACTTGATTACTGAATATACTGAACTTATCCTTTAATGCTACATTCGTGTTGTAGCTGGAAATGACTCTCTGCTGATTTTTGCCTCGTTTCCGTTTTTGTTTTTTTTTGACTGCTCACATGCATTTTGGGACTGATCCAAATCTGTCTATCCTGATTGTGCCACACATGCACAAAATGAATAAAATAGACAGAATCAAACTAAAAGATGGTGGTTGCTGCTCTACTTCACATTGACTTTCCAGTATAGGACGTATGTGAATTTGTGATGGAAGGAAGAGAATCAAGAAACAAACAATCAGCGCTGGATGCAAAACAATCGACAGCAGTATAAATACTTTTTGAAAAGCTTTCACTTCATGATGTTTTTTTGCTAATCATACTTTTCTAAAAATCCAGTTGTCAATATTTTCTATATTTCAGACTTTTTTTTCCACTACCATCTCCCGTATTTCAAACTCATTTACCTCTCAGCTGAAGTCACACACTTTTCAAACAAGCGTTTAGAGTCTAAATTATACCCGAGTTGTGCAGTTTAGAGAACAGCTGCACTGTTAACATATAACAGACCTCAATGTTATTATTTATGTATTTTCATTCAAATTCTTCATATCCTGATTTCTACTTGGTCTGGACTATTAGGCTGTTCGGCACATTATTATAAATAATCTCATGGTCATCTGCAGTGGGAAGACGAGAATAAGGAGGACAAGCAGAAGAAGCCTTTTCTGTCACACTTGCTGCAATAATGTATAATAATCTGCTCTGTTTATGACATGGGCAGCATTTCACAAGTTCCTCCTTCCACTGATGCTTTTAGCACAGATGTTGTCTTTGGTAGTTTGGCCAATTGCATGATTTGGGTAGCGCTTCGCTATTTTCTTTTTATTATCAGGATGGAGCTCTTTGTTGTCTACTAGCTAACGTAAGCAGATTTTTTTGCATTCGCCCATCTGTTGTCTGTAATGTCATGTGAAGCGACACACCAGTTTTTTACAGTTTCATTTAGCCTAAAAATGTACAAAATATATTCTTTTTTTCTTGGAATTAAATATTTTTTTTTTGTGGCTGGCTTTGTGAAGGTCTGATGAAGAGACCCTTTGGGTCTGGAGGCCTTCCCCCTCTCAGGGAGTGCCTGCTACGCCAGTGCACTTGAAGTACCATATTGACTACAGCTGCTCCCTGTTATGAACCTTAGTATGGTGTCTTGAGGAACAATTTGTACTGATTATTTCATATATAAAATTAATAATTCCCTCTGTTATTATTTTAATGGTTTCAATGTTAATGTCATCACAGCATCATTTTGAGACTGAGGCTGAGATTGTGTATATTGTCACCTATTGCTAGTCACGTATTTTGACAGCAGCACTGCACGTGAGACACGATTGCTGGCACTTTTTGAGAAGGTGTTGCTGTACTGTTACAGTGCAAGATTTTGGATAAATTTAAAACAAATTATTTGTGAATTCTTTGTTAGACAGTCACAACTTGACTTTGTTTTTCCACCCACATTTTTGCGTACTTATTTATGGTTTGATGTTCAGCTTCTTTTGACATCCTGCAGTGGCTGCAGTGAAGTAGAAGAATTGCTGTTACTCTCTGTTGTTCTGGCATCATCATCCTCCTTCTACATATATTATGTTCTAGACACAATGCCAACATTACAATTTCTTCAGAGACAGGTAGAAGGTGAGTTCCACTTTGAGGGTTGAAAGTGAGCCGATGTGCAGAAGCTACTATATTTTAGAGAAGTCTTCCCTGTGGAAGTGCTAAAGGACAGATGTTTTTCTAAATATGGTAGTGGAGTGAACCGGTAAGAATGTCAGTACTCCTACAGACAGAATAAGGACTGTTGTGATTTGGGATTTTGCATATAACTTGATAAATGTTTAGTATGTCTTTATTTATAATTTAGGCAAACCAATGTAATTTAGTGGTACTTTGGTGAGAGGTGGTCGTGTTTGCCCCCAATCCCCCACCCCCCCAATTTTAAGACTGTCTCTTTGTAATTTTATGACAGGATTTGGGGGGATGTGTCTTAAACCAGTTTGATGAGTATTTCTCTGCTAAAGTCTTTGAACCCCCTGCAAGGAAGCCAGGATGTTTAACATATGGTTTTGGGGCAGGAGATAAGATGTTTTATTTCACCCATTCGTCTGAGGTATGGCTGTCTGGATTGGCCGTAGGGGTTGGACAGAAAACCTATAAATTTTGATTGCTCAACCACATTCTCTCTCTCTAACCAACATATGATGAAGAAGCATCTCTCTTGCTAACCTGTGATGATGAAGACAACACAATGAAGAGCACAGCTCAGCAGCCATATTGAACATGTGGCTGAAAGCTGAGCACCAACGATGCTTTAACTAGAAACATTTTAAGTAACTACAAGTCTGTGTGCCACCTGAATTACACATCACCATTTGATCAGGTTGTATGGTTGCCAATATTTAAATGTACTTTGCATTTTGTTATTATTTATGAATATTATCAGTAATACATTATTTTATGTGTGACTTAACTCCTGTTTGTCTTTTTACTACATCTAATTGCCTGAGGTTATAGATATAGAAGGGAAGGTGCGGATAAGTTATATAGAATAATACCTTATAAACAGTGGTAAGTCTATGAGATTAGGCATTCTAAGGCTACATATTAATAATACAATAGGGGAAAGTAGAGCAATATATATTACTCTACCAGGATAAAACAATTGGTGTAGTCGGCAGGATTTTGGGGTAACCATGTTTTACACCCTGTTTGCAAATACTCTACCAAGATAAAACAGGGGACGTGTGGTCCCCTTCATGCTCTGACGTCCTGACTCAGACCTCTGTCTATTATACCTGTTGTGTTTACAATCAGAGATTTTATCATCTGTTTTGTTGTTGCTTTTGTTATTTATTTTTCATATTTTTTTATGTAGTATCTGTGATGTTTCTTTATTATTTAATATTTATGTGCTCTTTAAAAGTTTGTCTATTCCTTGTACTTGTGGGTGGAACTCTAAGAGGCAGGGCTTCCCTGACATCACACCTGCTGGGCCCTCCCTGTGCCTTTATAATCAGGGAAGAGGGAAGAAGCCAGCAGTGGATCATTGAGTTTGTAAGGAGTTGTTTGGCAAGTACTGCTTTTTCTTTGGATTCTCTGTTTTTTGGGAGTTATTTGGGTTTGGGTTTTGCTTTCACATTTTGGATTGGACTACTTTGCCTCAGATTGCCTTTTGGGGCAGTGCCTTTTGATCTTTTTGTAACTTTTTCATTGTGTTTCTCTTTTTTTGTTAATAAAGCCCCCAATTTTAAAGATTACTTTTTGGATTGTCTTTTCAAGCCAGACTTTTGTATGGCTTTCTCTACCTTGTAAGACGTTTTGATTTATTTTGGGACTTTTGTTGCATATTTGAACTTTTAAAGCCAGTCACAATGCTGAGCCCTGAGGATGTTGAACCCAAAAAATAGTAGCATGGGATTACAATAAAGCAGGCCAATGAAGGTCCTGGCCTGCCTCATGGTTCATTTTAGGGGCCGCCTCACACCCCATTTTGCCATGTGTGAAACTCCTGTTCACAACAATGCTACCCATTCTTTAGCTTATTTCCTTCTGAGACCTTAAAGTCCAATGCATGTATGTCTTTGAGGGTGAGTATTTCCAGTTGCTCACAACATTCCTACCTGAAGTGCCCTATTTCATGGTGTTATAGTTCACTTCAGTGAGCACTGATGTTTGAGCAGAGGGAAAATAAACATCAATAGACTGTCGCTCCTTGAATAGGAACAAGAAGATGACAGGAGGCAACTTTGTTCTGTATAATAATAACCAAAGGTTAGGTTGACACTTCCAGTCACACGATCCAGAAATGTTATAAAAGAGGGACTCTGTGTTATGCAAATCATGAATTCGGGTTAGCTGGGTCGCAGCACAGGCTCACTCTGCCTGTTCTTTTAATTGAAACTATTTGCAGGCACAGCAGATTGTGAGGAACCCAGAAGATGTGTGCATTTTTGAGAAGGAATGAAATTTTTTTTCTTCTAGAATACTCCAATATTGGTATCAAAACATAATCGAGAAGGCAAAACCATAATCAAAATCAAATCAAGAATTGTCAGGAGTTGTTACCAAAACTACAAGACTGTCACTGGAATTAAAACCCTAAGAATATGAACTGTATGTGGAAGTGGGGACATGAGTCATTAACCAGAATCCCTAACACTTTGAATTCAAGACTAAAACTACTCAAGGTTTCAATCCGTAATCTCGGACAGACAGATGAAGAATTAATCCAAAAAACAAATATGGTCTTGTTCATTGAAAAAACAATAAAGCTTCAGGAATATTCAAAATCAATAAACAGAAAAGGAAACCAAAGACAAAGGAAATTGTTCCAAGTTTACTTATCTTTTAAACTGTGGAAATAGATTTTTTTTTCACTTATTGTGGCATATTCTTCATCAGAATGAATATACAGTAATTTGTGGACTACACTGGGCTTTCTTTACTACCATTGTGAAAAAGGCAGCAGGGAAAAAATAGAAACATTCAATGATTAATGCCAGACCGAAGGCCTAAGAGTTCTGCTGGGTCAGACCCAGCTGCTTTTATAACCACACACTTCCTTGTTAATAAAAGATGGCAAGTAAGGATTACAAGATGGATTGCATGTCAAAAAGTAAGGAAAATAAGTCATAGACTGACAGACAACAAAAGAATCAATTTCAGAAATCAAAGTTAAAACAGAAATGGTATGCAGCAGTTCTAAGTACCAAGACACATGTACAAAATCTCTCTAGGAATAGTTCAGTCTCGGATGAAGCATACTTCATAACCCTGGTTTACAAGGCGGTGTGTTGGTGACATTGCCCCTGTCACGCACATATGCATGGGAGACAGTCTAAGGGCTTAAGTGATGGTAATAATCTACCAATCCAGGGGGTGGCACTGTGTGCCTGCAGACCAAAAGATTGACAGCTCTCCTCCACCAATGTCACTTCCAGTGTCCATCTACATGGACCCACCTCTTCCTGCCTGCCTGCCATATGACCGGAAGACCTGACATCTTGGGCAATCCACTTCTTGAGATTCACACCTGAAAAGACTTTTTGTATTTTACACACATTTTCTTTGCTTTTTGCATTTCTTCAATTATGCAGGGTTTGCCTAACACTCTAACAGTTTCTGTCATGTTCGTACCCCACGCCCAGCAACCAGGAGTGAATCTTGAGAGCAAGTTGACCAAAACAGTGGGTAAAGAAAGTGCATTACAGTTATAAAATAAATCATATATTATATAAACAAAACACATATCTAGAAATGATCTTTGCACTTCAAAACTCCCAAAAATGTAAAAAGAGAATTAAAAAATCATACTACATCCAAAATAATTCTTTAGCGATGTCTGAGTCGTAACAGTTTCATAGCTTGTATAAAGTGCTTTAATAGCCAAGACAAAGCATTGACTGAGTACAATAATTAGCCTGTTATCATACTGAGCTTGTTTTAATAAAAACAAACCTTACACAGCAAATGAGATGGAAAATCTAGTGAAAGAGCTCATATTCTGGTGACTTTAGCGCCACCCAGTGGCCACAACAGATAAAGCAAGAAAGCTGGGCTACACCAAGGGTACCAGTGCACCACATTGGTTGGCCAGTTAACATTGGCTTGTAAAGAAAATAAAACTTACCGGCAACAAGAACTGGTGCCAGGACTAACAGCAATCGCATCCAACATCCATGAGTGGCCATCTTTAATCTGAAACAAAGGATGAAGAGACATTAAGACAAAGTGGCTGAAAGTGAGAGGGGAGGAGGCAAAAGGAAAGAATGGGTTGAGCGGGTAAGAGTTGGTGTGAAGTTATTTGGGGAAACACGGGACATTTGCAGCTAAATTAGGCTGGGAAGAGATCTGGGAACACAGTGGACATTAATGGAGGAGGTGACTTGGGGACAAACACACTGGGTGGTAATGTTTAAACTGAGGAGGTGAAGTGATTTGAGGACACACCACACATTAGTGAATGCGGTGACTTGGGGACACTAGTAATGGTTAAACTGGGTAAAGTGAAGAGATTCAGGGACATACTAAACTTTAGTGACATGAGGTAACTTTTGGATACACTGAAAATTTGTGGTTAAAATAACTCTGAGGTGACCTGTGGAGAAGAGCAGCATGTTGGCACAGTGCTAGCACTGCTGCTTTGCAGTTATGAGACCAGCATGAGTGGCTTTCCTCCGGGTGCTCTGGTTTCCTCCCACAGTCCAAAGACATGTGGGTTAGGTGGATTGGTGACACTAAAAAGGCCACAGTGTGTGGTTGGGGTGTGAGTGTGTATGAGTGTGTTCTTCCTGCGATGGACTGGCACTGTGTCCGGTGTTTGTTCCTGTCTTGTGTCCAGTGCTAGCAGGGATAGGCTTTGGCACCCCCTTCAATGCTGTTCAGGACTAAATGGGTTAGAAAATTACTGACTGATCTGCAGAGACCCCAAAGGTTACTAATTAGACTGGAGAGGTGGGGTCAGTTTAGGGATGCAAAGGGAATTAGTGATTAAGCTGCAGATTTAAACTGGGAAGTGAGGTGACTCAGTAGCACACTGGGTGGGAGTAAAAGTAAAGGAGACACTGGGAATTTCAACTCTTGTTCTACTCCCTCTAGCCAAGCTGTGCACACCACACCTGTGGACAGGGGGTCCTCAGGCGTGTTAGACCTCCAGTTAGATGTTGCCTCTCATAGTTCCTTCTGACTCATCAGCACCTGTTCACAGAGTCCACATCAATGACAGCATGGCACGTGCATCTCGAGTGAGCTAGTGGAGGAGCACGTGGAGAGCCTGAGAAGCAGTATGCTAGACGTGAAGGCAGCTCTACCCGAGTCACCTCTGCAGCAGTGACTTGTTGTTTTTCATTTAATTCCAAATGCCTTTTTAAATAATAGATGAAGCCAGACTAAGACTTAAGAAACCTGAACCAACCTCTCTGAATGTCTGCCTCCATACCTTCAGGGGCATCAGCCTAGAAGGCACAAGCTTTCTCCTTGCCTGGCGCTGATGTGAAAGCTCATGAGGGCATCTGTCTAACAAAGAGGTGCAGAGTGAGGCAGGGGGTCTGCAAACGAGCTCCAGCAATGCGTCAGCTCTGGGGCAGGCTCAGGAAATTTGAAAATATGCAAAAATATGCACTATTTGGTGGGAAATGTAATGTGCGGCACTCTCAGCCACAGGGCACAGATTACCGGATAATTGTTGGAAAAGTATAAACTAATTATGGAGTCATTATACAGTAATCATACGGCAATTATTGTAGCATTACTTGATAACTGTTTAGCACTCTAATTCTAATTTATACTCTTTTAATTCTATAATGTTTATAAAGTGAAAGCCTATGCATCTTGGTGGCCGAGGCCCACCAGTGATGACCTCAGAAGCACCAGGTTACAAGCAGCATAATAAACCTTTCATGCCAGGCATCAAGCGTCACAAACAGAGAAATCCTAAACTGAGCAGTGTTGAAATATTGATTTTGCTGACTTCTAAAAGATCCACTTACAGGACACACCCACCAGGGAGCACTGTGGGACAGGGGCTATTGGTGGCAGGTAATCCTAAATGTGCAGCAACAGAAGAGGCATTGAGATGATGACGTGTAATCTTTCTCAACGCAGATGGAAACCCCTGGAGTCCTGTGGTTTGTTCCTTTGCTCTGTTTTTCTAAGACATAGACCTCCTCACTCTCCTCCATCTGGACTTAATTATTTCCAACCGCTATGGGACTCATCTCGGTGCTGTTACTGCCTCTGGATGTCAATGTGAGGCCATATTGCTGTGGGACTCAGGCTCAAGGTCTTTGTAATTCCAGCTTCTTAAAGCTTGGGAACTGAAGCCCAGTCGTAGCTGCCTTGAGGCTGGTCTTGACATGCTGACATGAGGCTTTGGGAATTTAGTTGAATCTTCGACTCTTAGGACTTGACTTTGCACTACAAGCTAGCTGCATGCCTTGCCAATATGATTAGACTCCACAGGACAAGTGAATTATCACAGGGTGTTGGACTAATGGCAGGCCCATTAGATCAACATTAGTGCCCCCACACATGAAATCATTGAAATAACACACCTCAGGAGCACACACACCCCTTCTCACACTCCTCTTTTCACAAACAACATGCTGTAAAGACTCAATTTACTTAATAATAGAACAAATGGTGTGTTATAGCCCAGCTCCTGTCTTTAATAGAATACAGCTGGGTCCTCCTACACACTACACTGCTGTATGCTGTCATGGAGGACCAAATAGAAACTCCAACAGCAGGCAAATGAATACACTGCAAGACAAGAGTTCAAGCTGTATGCTGCCCTAGTCATACGTACTGCACTCTGGCACAAGCCACATTACCAGTTATACTAGACTAACACAACAAGTGGTGCTATCTGTCATATAATGCTAATTACTGTACTTCAGGGGTATGGATTTGGATCGAGGGAGGGAACTATGAAAAATAGTAAAGCATTTGGGACACCTGTTAGCTGACTTTATGCTCACCACTGCCTAACCCTAACCCTAACCTGGGAGAGACTTGGCCCTTTAAGACAGAGATAATTCAGAAGTGCAGGGAAACCATGAGGCCTTTAGGGGAGCTCTAGCAACATCATTTCTTTAAGCCTTTCCTGACCATGAAAGGTATGACTGGGCCTCCCCAGAAGTAGTTCCTAAATGGGGCTTAAGAGTCACGAGACCCTCCTGGGCATAGGGCTGTCAGGTGAGCAGAGTGAGGAAAGGAAAGTTGGATGAGTAGAAAGAGCAAAAGACTCCACAATCCAGAAGATAGAGAGGAGGAGCAAGGATTTGCAACAGAAGACTTTAAGAGGTACCACTCTAGTGAACAAATAAATAAATGAATCCCTCTACCCAGGAGATAGGGCTCAGATACAACATGTCTATCAGCATAAGCCATGTCGCTTTATTTTATTTTACTTTGACATTAAGTCACTTTAGTATCTGTCACTTTGATATTATATGCCACCTGTCACTTTGGCAGTAGTATTATTCGCACAATTCTCACTGCACTGGCATAATTGTATGTACCATCCAGTATACTGGGATTGCATTATTTTCTACAGTATTTTTTATTTGTGTAGTAAAAGTTTATATTTAACTTGGTATAATGAATTATTGGCTACTGGTACCTGAAATTCCCTTGGGATCAATAAACTATCTATCTATCTATCTATCTATCTATCTATCTATCTATCTATCTATCTATCTATCTATCTATCTATCTATCTATCCAATGGTGGACAAAATTAGATTTACAGTTTTTCATATGGAAAAAGATATGCAGGTTATGATTATTACAATAGCTTTATTAACTTTATTAACTCAGAAGAATGTCAGATGTCTTAGTGCACTTAGCCACAGACGTAGGATAAAAGTGATATTCGACAAAAGCAGGTATGTAGAACAATGTGGACACTGTTTCAAAGAAGCACAAGTTAAGACAGGAATACCACCCAAAGTCAGAGTCTTGGGTTCAAATCCCAGGCTTGGTCACTGACAGTATGGTGTTTACTTGATCTCTCTCATATCCCACATATCAAGGTCGTACTAATTGGTTAATCAGTGACTGTTGATTGGCCTACTATGTGGAAATGTAGTGATGACAGTCAAAGTATTGTCACGTTCACAGTTATAGTAAAATTCTTATTTGCCTGTCACTATTCGGCACCATAACCAACATAAATGTATTAAAATACAGAACTTTGTTGAGTTCATAAGAATTACTTACAAATCCTTTGATATTGTTTCAATGTTTTTTTTTTTGTCAGACACCTCCTGACACAATGGTACAAGAAAACCCCCACACATGATATACAGTACCTTGATAGCTAGTTATGCAGCACATTGAGCTTTTCAGGTTTCCTCCTAATTTTGGCTTGGGCCCAAAAATCCCTTAATTTCTGGGCCATTTTGGATCATAGTTTGTGAAGGAAATGACACCCTTATGATACTGTAAAGAAAATGAATAGACATCATCAGCAAAAATGATCATAAGGACTTGAAGTTGTACATTACCTATAAACTGATTGCCTAATGGGAAATGAGAGGTCAAAGTTGCTCCTTTACTCAAAACTTTGAAAAAAATGGGTTTGGCAATAAAGGTATGTGTGGAGTCATCGATATAGTAATATTTTTGGTATATGAATCTTTACGGGTGGTGATAGCCCTCTAAGAGAAGGTTAAAAATGACAAACTTCAGACCTAAGCATACTATATGTGATATTGTTTTCAAGTGATTTAAGGTCAGTGACTATGAATGTGATATTATTTTTAATTTTTGATCCTTTACTAGGGGTCTAGTCCTCTATGGACATTTATCAGGGGGTGAAAAATGACAGACTTTTATTACAATTGAGAATATTTAGACTTTAAATATTTAAATTCTAGTACACAATTTAATATTTTAAATATCTGATGAAACTATTCTCATATTATGTACTTCTATCTCATGAAGTAAATCATCACATTTCTTACAAACTCTCCAAATTAGGATGGCATATGCTATTTCAGACTTTTGATTGAGACTTTTTTTAATTCATACAAACCACAAGCAATGAAAGAGAAAATGAAGAAGAGTGAAACCTCAGCTGAAATCACTCATTATATGTAAGTTTTGCGTCTGCGGATGTGCCCTTCAATGACCTGGCACCCTGACCCAGTGTTGGTACTTGCTTTTATTCTGATGCAGCCAGGACTCCAGCAGCTGTGACTGTGAACTAGTTTAAGAAGATAAGAGAATGGAAGGATGGATAGATGGATGGATGGATGGATGGATAGAAGGCAGGTAATGTGCAAGCTGTTCAGATAAATTGCATTTTCAGATGAAATGTAAAGAACCCACATTAGAAGCCCAGAACATTGGGCTCCGTCCGGAGAACATCAGAATATTAATCAAGCTATCTTTTTTTTTTAAATAGTGCCTTTCATACTGTTAACAAACAGCTTTACACATTATACTAGACTGCAAGTCAATGCAACACATTAGCTGGGGTTCATTTTGGGCAATCCAAGTATATGATGACTCAGGTCAGGTCAGGCCAGGTTGGGGAGCATGCACTGGTATAGCATGTTGCTGCACCCAACACACAACAAAACAGTTTGGGATCCTGGTTGGCAACCCCCAAGCAGACACACAGTCCAGTCCCACCCTCTGGAAATGACCATCTGTCTGCCGCTGCCAGGTGTTACATGGGTGTCCCCTTGGCCTGGTCCAGCCACTTGGGTCCTCAAAAATGAGGATCCTGCAAGTTGGAATTGTGTCACATGACTGTAGTGCCATAACTGGTGTCTGATGTCAATCCTTTCAATGAGCTGGGCAGTGTGGTGGCTCTGAGGCTAATGATCTGTGCTGGTATCCAGAAGGTTGCTGGTTTGAATCCCTGTCACTGCCAAAAGAGATCCTACTCTGCTGGGCCCTTGAGCAAGACCCTTAACCTGTAATTGCTCCAGGGGCGCTGTTCAATGGTTGACCCTGTGCTCTGACCCCAAGGGGTATGTGAAAACTAACAAATTACTAATACAAGAAATTGTCTAATGCGAAATAAACTCAGAAACTCAGATTATGGCACTCTCTGGGTGCCTTGACTGTTGTCTCAGTTTATGCACCAACCGTGGTGAGTGATGTCTTGGTGGGGAAGACATTTTATTCACAGCTTCACTCGGTGGTTTATGGATGCCTTTGAGGTGACACTCCTCTGGTTATGGGTGACTTCAATACATCCACTGGCACTCACAAGACTGGCTTTGAGGATTGTGCTGGTCCCCATGAGTCAGGTGACCTTGGTGAAAGTGGCTCCATGTTCCTTGACTTTGCAAAAGGTCAGGGGCTGCGGATCACTGGATCCTGGTTCCAGCACCCTTTGCCACATCATTGGACTTGTTACTTGGTACAATACTGGTGGTGCGGTGAAGGAGATCGATCACATCCTCACTGGCAGACGCTGGACACTCTTACAAAACTGCAGGGTCTACAGAAGTGCCCAGTTTGTGATCACAGACTTGTTGTCGCTACTCTGAAGATCCAGCTTACGTCCAGTTACAACCACTTACCAAGAAAATGAGGCTGGACCTGGCCAGACTCCAAGATCAGGCTGTTTCTAATGAGTTTGCACACAGTTTGTATGAGGAACTTACAGACTTGGGTGCGAGTGCTGACCCTAATAGAATGTGGGAGACCTTCTGTGAGAAGACCCTGAAAGTGGCTGAAGGTTGTGTTGGTGTAGGTGAAGGAGGTGTTTCAACTCGCAGGGCACCCTGGGTATCATCAAGTAGAGTTGGAGCACACAGCTACAGTATGATGATTCATAAGGAAACAATTAAAATAATAATACAAAGAATGAGTGAGTGTGAGTGTGTGTCTGAATGCATCCGGTGATTGACTGGCACCTCATCCAGAGTTAATTTCTGCCTTGTTCCTAATATTTCTTGATAGGCAGTGGCTCCCTGAGACCTTAAAGTGGATAAATAGATCAGAAAATGAAAAGGTGGATGGAAAGATGATTGGACAGCACATAGGGGTGGGGTGAGAGAGATGATGAGAGAGCACAGTAGAGCCCGCTGTCATTCACGCATATCTAATGATCACCTTCTGGGCTCATCAGAGGTATAAAATTCCAGGATGAGAGCTATCGCTATCATTATTGTCTCCTTCTTCCTCTTCAGCTCCTAGAAAACATCCATTGAGGACAACTAATTCCAACCCTTCCAGGCCAAATCCTATAAAGCTGGATATTACTGGAAGGAGGTGTCTCACTTTGGTACAAGCCAGAACAGACGATGGAGCCCACACCAAGCCAAACCCAGTTATGAGTTAAAGGAGGTCTATAGCCTGTGTTTCATTAATTGACACCATTGTGTGGTATTTACCTTCAGGCTTTAAAGCTTTCTCTTTGAATTAAACAGGATGACTCAGTTGGGGTCCCAACATTTTTTCCCACCTCACCACACCACATAGTAATCTTGGGCCAAGAACAGACAAAACTCAGAGAATGCCAATCAGACATTCAAGATGGACACAAATCAAGGCTTGCAGGCAAAGCAGTGGAGAGAGCAACACATATAGAGCGGTTATAAGAGATAATGACATACTGGCGAGGCCCTATGTGGGCTATAGGAAAGGCCAGTGGAGTCATTCGAAAGGTAAAAGAAATGGGCACCATGTAGGGTGGATCAGCCCAGCTGAGGGCACTTTAAGTTGTGTTGCTGCGTATGGTGAACAGACTCTCACAGGCTGGCAGGAACAGCACGCAACACCTGACGTGTGCATCATCAAGGGACATGCTAGCCCATGATCTTGAAATGTTGCTGTGGGGACTAAAAGTGCATATTGGATATGGCCTAAAAGGAGCTCTTTGGGAAAGAAGCCACATGGATTTGGGAAGAGAGCTAGACAAGGGTTCAACTGACTGGAGGTAGAGAGGCCGGGTACAGTTCAAAGATTTGCTTTAAGTGAGAATAAGAGAGCATGTTGTTACTGGGATGAGGTGGAGAAGTTGTGTGGGCACCCTACTGGTCAGTCAGGAATTTGTTATTATTAGTCCACACATGGGAAGCCAGCATGTTTATTGTTTTATTCAATATTTTTCATAGTCTGAGTTTCCCTTTGTGTGATCTCTTCTTAGGTTTAGCACTTGTGTAATAAGCCACATTATTTTAGTCATGTGGTCTCTGTGGTGTCTTTTCTGAGCTCAGCGTCCCAACAAAAGCCTCCTATGCTTTTCACCATGTCTACCATCGAGTTTGAGGGTGATAAATATCAAGGACACGGTGTTGAGCATTGGAAAATGGGTTATGAGAGGGGATCTGAGAGATAATATATAATACTTATTCACAACTGGTCATGGAACCAAATACAGAGATGTGGATAAAATGCAAACTGAGGACTGAAGGATGGCCGAACGTCTACACCCAGCAGGGATTCATTCAGCTTGTGCAGTTCACAGCTGAGGTGTGTAGGATAAAGCTTACCTGGACCTGAAGTTTCCTTCTAACAACAGGGGAGGGGATGCTGGCCAAAGACATGCAAAAACTTTCTTCTTTGTTCTCTTGTTGGGAATGAGAATGGGACCAACTGATCTGCACTGGGAGGGTCTATAAGGCCTAAGCTGCCATCTTCAGGCCGCATGTCCTAGGCTATGGTGTTCATCTGCTTACTCGCACGTAGCATTTTCAAACAGATGTCATGTGACTGTGATACTCGCATTCAATGGTCATTTGAGCTGTTCATACATCTTACTAATGGCCATTTTAATTTTGCGTGCTTTGATAAAACAATATGGCCTGACTTGACAAAGCAAATGGATAAAGCTGAGCAATCAGTGATTGGACCTAGCACAATGCATATAAAGCAATATTGAGCACCAGGCATGGCCTTCAGCTGTGTGTCAATCTTTATTGAGTAAAACTTCAAGCTTTTGTCCCCTGGGATCTCTGGATATTACTGTCTTGGGAATGTCTTTGTGTTTTTTTCAGAGAGAGTTGACCGCCATGGCAGTAATTGAATTAATTGAAGTGGCCGTGTCTTGTGAAGAAGATGCCTAATGTCAGATAGTATTTTGGTGGGGCAAATATGTTTAGTTGACATCTGTAGCACTAGCTAGCTGTGCCTATATTTAGTATATATATGAAGGACTGATCCTCTCATAAAACAGTGGAATAGAAGGCAATTAGGGCACCGCAATAGGCAAGTTACTGCATATTATTTATTACATTGTAAAAATAGAAAGAAAACTTCTGAACATTTTCAGAAGTAGACCAAAAAAGCTTCAGCCTTACATTGTTCCCCCACCAAAAGCAGTTCTGCGAGAAAACAATGCATCTGGTAATTATGCTACCATGAAACGTGAACACTTGGGACTCGACTCAGAAACACTCAATTCTTCACTATTTTGAAAGTCAGCTAGTGCCCAGATCATAATGGAGCTACCCCCCCTTATGAGAGGTCTCACATAAGGAGAGCAGCTATTGCTGTGGGGGCCTGGGACTCTAATAAGGCCGCATATATTTGGGAAATAAAAGTAAGGATTACCTGAACTGAGACATGTGCTTGGGCAACTACGAAATGTGATTCCATACTGATCTGGGTCTCAGGTTCAGTGCTGATGCTTTGTTACCCAATTCTCCACTGGATTCAGACTTTGTATGACATGAGGAGCTATATGTTAATTCAAATTGTGTGCGTATAGCAACCCAAATCAAATATGTGCTCAGAGCTGACGTCGGTTGATGCCTAGGGTTACCTCATTCGAGGGGCACTATATATGAAAGTTAAGGAGCACGTGCTTTGGACATCAAGGGATGATGTCTATGAAAGTCAAACAGAATATGTTCTGGAGCCCCTCCAAGCACTATGGACACCAAGTAGCAATGTTTTGGTACATCAAGTAGTGTGCACACTGGTCAGACAGCCGACCCCCCGCAGAAGTCTAACAAGAATACTGAATGTGCTATGGCCATCAAGGAGCACCGTTTATGAAACTCAAGGGCTGCACAGTCCAGACACTCCTAGGCCTCCATATGGACCTTGACTGGCACTGAATGTGCTAACCAGAGAACTTGAATATGATACCCACAATACATGGAGACCACCTAGGGGTTATCTTGGAGTTCACATTGCTTAGGGACTCAAGCCTGGTACAAAGCTTTTCATCTTATTCTCTGCTGTCTTATAGACTGGAATGAGCCCATTCTTTGTAGAAATGAGACTTTGTACGACCATGGGCCTTGAACGGAGTCATTCATGCTTTGGGGCTGTAAGAGAGCTGAACGTGTTTGGACATTTTGGTAGCTTGAGACTTGAATAGAGTCTTTTCAGAGTTAAACAATGTTTATTTTACCTCCAGAACCTTAGAGTTACCCCAGTGTCCTCATAACCTTGGGGTTATTTGAAGAGAGTCGAACTGTGGAACTAATCTCTGATTCCTGGGCCTAGCTACCTAATTCTTTAGTACCCTGGGATTTGTATAGATGCTAACTTGTTTAGACGCTTGACCTCTAATTTGCTATGACTTGGATTTGATAAATATGTTTTTTGGTTATGTGACTTCTGTTTGTATTGATGGTCTGTATTGATGTGGGACTTTGTCAATGTCAATGTAAATTTATTTATATAGCACATTTAAAACAACATAGGAATGCTGTGGCCAAAGTGCTTTACAGTAAAAGAAGAAAAAAAAACATACAATTAACATAAATAAAATAAAAAATAAATAGAAGGAATGTTACATAATCACAATGAGGAAACCATTAGTGTTATTGAAGGTCACGGAAAGTAAGTGAATAGAAATGAGTCTTTTGAACAGTTCAATTGTAGACGACTCCTTTATGTGATGAGGTAAAGAGTTCCACAGGCAAGGAGCAGTAGCTGCACAAGCCCTGTCCGACCCCCTTAGTTTTACACTTGGTACGAGGGACAACAAGAGACAACTGACCAGAAGATCTAAGCACTCTAGATGGCTGGTGTAAAGCACACAATTCGGATAAAGAGGCAGGAGCGAGCTCATGTAAAGATTTAAAAACTAGCAACAAGATTTTAAAATCAATTTAAAAACTGACAGGCAGCCATTGTAAAGAAGCTAACATTGGAGAAACAGAATCAGACTTTCTTGCCCCAACCAGAATGCGTATCAGGGATTTGCTAATCCCAGAATACAGCGAGTTGCAGTAATCAAGGCGGGAAAAGATAAAAGCATGAGTAGTTTTCTCAAGATCCCTAGAAGATAAAAAAAAGGCTTGATCTTACCTAGAAGTCGAAGCTGGAAAAAGCAATTCAGAATTAATCTGTTTCTCAAAAGAGAGGTTACTGTCACTATCAAAAATAACACCAAGATTGCAGACTTGAGGTTTGCAAAAGATACAGAAAGATTTGAGAAGTCTAAGACCAATTTGGGCTTTAGCTGATGGACCCACTATAAGCACCTCTGTTTTATTTTGATTCAGATCAAGAAAATTATTAACCATCCAGGATCTTAGTTCAAAAAGACAACTGTGCGGTTGATTCATTGCAGACTTTGATGTGCTACTGGACTCTACCTCCTTGAGGCCGTCTTAACATTTTAGGTGGTGATTACATGATTTGCAACATGAATTTTAACACGCAATCTTGACTGCCTTAGTTAATATTATATTGGACTTTAGGCACAAAACATGTTTTGATGCTCATTTCTCTTCTACTTGAGATTTGAATCAATCCGTTACTTTTTTGAGATGACTCTCCTTATATTACTCTATCTTGAAAGCTTTGGCTGAGTAAAGAATGACCTTCAAAGATGAAGAATGTCCCTTTATGTCACCAAATTGTACTAAGAATATCAATCAGGTACCTTGAAAGTCCTGGGGGATTGAAGGTGACTCTGTTTAGGGTCGCCAGGTAACCAATAACATAAAGAAAGTGAAAAGTCAAATGTGCCACCTCTTTGTCTAAAGATTCCATTTTAGGTATTCTTGTAGGAGTGCCCTAAGTTCTTTGGGACTTGACTCTACACTTGTACCTCAGTTAGAGTCCTTAAATTGCTTTGGCTGGAGTTTGATCAAAGCATTTGGTGACACGACACCGGATTGTCTTTTGTTTGGAGTGTTGTCCATATTTGGGACTAAACAGAATTATGACTGCCTTTGGATGGAGACTCTTTATTGATTGACTCTTCATTGACTTGAATAGCAGCCTTATTTTTTGACCATCCAACTAGATGAAAGATGTTACTACCTCAGGACCTGAAGAGAGTTGTGTATGCTTAAGAATTCTGCTTGAATATTTGTTTATTTGTGCTCAAACAGAGTTCATAGAGAGTTTCTATTTCCTTGCAGATTTGATTGCCTTGGAGTTATGCTGCAGTACATATCTTCAGAACTTCAGAGCACTTGCTTTATTTAGATGCGATTGGTGCCACTGTGGATCTCTGTGGGACCGAATCTTGCAGCCTTGGGTATCTAACTGAGTCAAGTTTTGGAAATTGACTTGACGTCACATTATTTCTGATACTGATTCTTTAGAGACCTTAGGCTTGATTATCCCAAAGTCGATATTCACTTGACTCTTAGGTTGAGTCCGTAATGCCTCTGTGTTTGACTCTCATTACTACGATTACAGTCTCCACTCTTCAGTATCTTATATACCTGTAGGAACTCAATTTGAATATTCACTGATCTGAACTTTTTGACCTAAATTTTAAACTGATTCCATGGTTTTCAACAGAGCCATGGGATTAGTAAAAAAATGTTACTGTTCTGTAGGCAAACAGCTAATAACCGTTTTCAGGTTACTAAACATATATAAGCCTTTTTCACATAATATGAAACAAGAGAAAATGACAGTAAAATCATCAAGAGTCTTATAATTTTACATGATATTTTATTATTGTTAATTGCATATTTCATAAAATGTTTCTAGATTGTTAATTTTTAATGGATACTGATGGGCTCTGAACAAGACTCCTTAGGTAATTTCACTTTATATTCCACTTTGATTTTTTATAGACTCGATACCTCAGAGCCTTGGGGTTTCCTTGCAGTCTATGGCCCATTTACTTCTGGCATGAATATGTATTTTCAATGATCGCGATTGGCTAGTCCTTGACCACATTAAAGACAGATGTAAAGGCATTGTGTCCAAATCACTCAGACTGGTTGGAAACCAATGGCAACCACATTTAACACAAGTGTAATGAGAATGCATTTTCAATCTGCATATGACAATCACGTAGGCAGAAGAAAAGAATGTGATATTGGTGGTCGTATTTATCAGAATAGGAAAACGATGCTAACTTGCTCATCATATCAGAGTGATGCATATTTGTTTCTACTTTAAGGAATTGGAGTAATAGCATTTTATCAGTTTTCCTAATTTAGGACACTACTTCTAACTTTATCAGGATTTCATAAAGTTCATGAGCTGCTCTAACTCAAAGGGAGGTGGCAGAAGATGCCATTTAGGCAGCGATTGGTACACACATCCAGGAAAAGGTGAAATGTGTTGGAAACACTGGACAGCAACAAACTCGCAAAGATATCAATCTGTGTAAAATGGAACAATATTTGTAATCTATCTATCTATCTATCTATCTATCTATCTATCTATCTATCTATCTATCTATCTATCTATCTATCTATCTATCTATCTATCATCTAATAAATCTTGTTAGTCATGTGATCGCTCCAGCTATACAAAGAAGCTATGTGCTGTCAGTTGAAGTGAAAGTGTGAGTAACATTACGTTAATTGGGCACAGGGAAAATGTCACTTGGCCAAAGCAATGATTTGAGTATGTCACAACCAGCCACTTCTCGTATATTGGACCAACTTTGAAAACCCTTACAATGCTTGAGGTAATAACGTAGATTTCTACATTTCACCACCATTCTATGTGAGGTTATGTTAATGCAAGCCGTATTCATGCCAATCGTTGGTTTTGCTGGAGTTGTTGGTGTGATTGATGGCATGCACATAAAGATCATTATCCCATAATGTGGATGAGTGAATACACATGAGAATCACAGGTGAGTATCACAGTATCACCACACAAGTGCTCATGGACACCAACTGTACTATAGTAGCCAGCATATTACCCTGGAGATAACTGGGCTGCTTGGGTGACTGACAGCAAAATGTCACACAGGTATGCTAGGCTCTTTATTTCATTACACGTTAATCACCCTGGAAGGTTCAAGTAGATAGGAAGAAACTCCTGGGACATTAGATAATTAGAGTATTACAGAAGATAATGGGGATCATGGAAAAAGACATGGTATGCAACTCTGGAAGAGGATTGGGAACACTGATGGAGTGAACACAACTTCAGAAAAATATTGGAATAACTGGTTGTTTTCAGTAACTGTTACATTGTGAGGAAGTTCCCATGGCCATAACAGCAAGAAGGTAATGTATGGCTGTGGATTATTTATTGTTAAATAAATGTGCCTATTGTTGGGCTTAATACTCATTCAGTGTGCGTCTCGGTCTTTCCATCTTACTGTAGAACTCGTGACAGTATTATGCTTGATGTTGTTGCCACATGCACCTTAATTTTTCTCCTACTAGCTGTAATATTATTATTATTATAATTATTATTATTATTGTTATTTTTATATTTATATTGAACCCTTAGTGTTAGTATCAGAAACCCATGAAATGTCATCATGATTTCCTAGGAAGCTACTGTCGCAGTAGGGGCAGTAGTGCTCCCTTGAACCCTCAGGTAGCACGCCAAACACCTGGTAAAATTGCCACAATAATTATATTTATTATAATAATGTGCACCAAGCACCCTCCACTCCACTATATTCATCAATCACAATAATAAATCAGTAATAATCACAGTCCTCCACTCCCAGACGCTTTGCCCTCCTACCACCCAGCTCAGCTCGCCGTCTGGGAGCTCCCACAGTCCTTTTATACTCCCTGACCCGGAGGTGTTTCTGCCCAACAGTCCACAAGTCTTTATTCCTTCCGGGTCAGGGTAAATAGTCCTTTTCTTCAACCCGGAAGTCCGTCGCTCTTCCTATGACGAACCTCCGGGTCACAGGGCACGAAGAAGCCCTCGGTCCTCCCTGCAGCTCCCTCCTGTGGCCCCCATGGCATCCAGCAGGGCTGTGCATAAAAACCACATTGTCCATGATGCCCTGCTGGTCTTCTGGGGACCTCCATGCTGCAAGGAGGGCTCCACCTGGCGGCTTGGGGGTATTGGCTAGGATAAATGGCCGGCCATATCTTACACTACAAAAGCGCTTTGTAAGAAAGACAACAAAACCAAGAAAAAGGTTTGGGGCATCCACCTCGTATACTTGAAACAAAGGATCAATGTGGAGCAAACACTGAGCAATCTTAACAAACTGAGTCCACAACTAAAGTGACAATTAGATAGATAGATAGATAGATAGATAGATAGATAGATAGATAGATAGATAGATAGATAGATAGATAGATAGATAGATAGATAGATAGATAGATAGATAGATAGTATGGCGGATTTATAGAGGATATGCAGGAAGCGGCGTGCTTTGAGGGTTGGAGCTGGAAGTGAGGTCAGGATTTCCTTCCTGAGGGTCTGCAAAAAAAGGAGAAAAGGTGTGTATTGCCATCCCCTGGTTCGGAGTATACGTACATTCAGTCGAGCCCATTGAAAAGCCTCCCATGTGCACGTGTGTGACAGCTTCCATGAATGCCACTTTGCAGCGCAGGGTGTTGTAAATCCACGATGTCATTCATTCTAAAAAACAAACTTCTACTTCTAGCTGGGAGTAGGTGTTTCGTAACTACTTATCATGTCTTATCCTTGGGAAGGAGAAATTCTTATTGTAGTCAGACTTTTAGTGCAATTGCTAGGAGTAATTCTGAGACACTTGATAAATATGGGCACAGATCTCTAACTGGGCATGATGCAGACACTGGAGATGCCTTTTAATGCCAGGTATAAATGTAATCCAACTAAAATGTATCTGGATACAACCCAGATATGAAACACACGTCAATGCCAGGTTTACTAAGGTTCTCTCTGTTCTTGGGTCTCAATAAATATCTTTAAAACTTTGGGATTTAATGGTTTATTATGCCTGGAAATATGAGACTTCACTGCCTTGTGGAATTATGCGCATTTAGAAACTCACTGATTTACAGTTATTGCTACTTCTTGATTTTAAATTTGATGCTGACTGCTTGGCCTTCAATAGCACTGCATATACACCTGGGATTTGAAGAGATCCATTCTCTGTCCTGAGATGAGAGTCCTAGCTGATGTGAGACAAGAAGAAATGTGTTACTGCCTTGGAACTCTAACAGAGTCATTTTTAGGAACTAGACTCAAGTTTTTAGATTCATGGACTTTGAATGGAATCTTTAGGGATTTTGACCGGATACTCAACACTGATTCCTTAGAGACGTGATGTCTGACAGCCTTGGGTTTTCCCTGTAGTTCATATTATCTTAAGTAGGTCTTAAATTCTGTCCCCGATGTCCTTTCACTCTAATAACATTAAGACTTGAGGCTTGTCTGCTTTATGAAATTGTACTTATTTAATATCAACTCAAATATCTCCTGACTTAGATGCTAATGTATTCTTAAACATTTTTTCAATTGAAATACTTTTTGGGCTTCAGTAGAGTCCAAATGATATTACGTCTTGATGAGAGCCCTACTCGTACTACACATGGGACTCCTAACTGCAGTGGGACTTGAATAGAATCGGTACTGCCTAGGTTACACTGATGTAGTCATGTTTAGAGAGCCATCACCATCACAGTGAAACTCTTTATTTGCATGTGGTAACCAACATGCCAATTGTCACCACTTTCCAGCGCCAGAGAACTGGACTCAAGTATTTGGTAACTTTCCACACTGTTGGAATACTCTTTTGTGACTTGCCCTCCCTTGAGTTTTCCTTGTTGTAAATGTTTTGATCTGTCTTAAAAGATCAGAGTGAGATGGTCAATTAAAGGCGGAGCTGGGTTGTAACGAGTTACATTTGCTCTGTTACATTTACTTCAGTAACTTAAAAAAAAATTGTACTTCTAACTGCACCATACTTTTACTTGAGTACATTTGTGAAGAAGAAACGTTACTCTTACTTCGCTACATTGGGCAACACTCAACTCATTACTTTCTTCCATTTACGCATTACACTATTTTTTCCAGAGAGAAGTCACCAGTGGGTCTACTGCATGACTGTTTCACCAATCAGATGCAGCAACAATAATCACATGACTCTGTTTCACCATTCAGACGTAGCCATGCAGTCACATGACCACACACAAACTTCCTGCGTCTGCATCCTGTGAGAGACGTTTTAGTCATGCGGGGCTCCTGTTCACAGCTTCACTACAAGAGCCTTGAGAGCCAACTCCTGCTGAAGCTCAACCATCACTTCACTGAGTGAAGAACAAGCATGTTTTAACCAAACATGCACAGACAGTCATGGTAAAGTGAGACTTCTTGTATGCGCACAAGCTGCCTTGTTCTAATGTTATTTTCTATCAGCTGTGCTATTTGGAGGGCAAGTGTGTGCGATGCGGTCCCTACAGACTCCCTCTTCCTACATGGGAGTCTGCTGAACCCACACCGTTAATAGTTATGACCGAGATGAGCTGACATATGAGGATAATTCACTGATGAGGCCAGAGGATGGTGGAAAAAGTGCTGAAGTGCTTTTATTAAAAACCAGTCACAACAAAAGTAAAATCAACAGAAGTGTCAATGGTGCAGTGTTCTAAAAAACAGTACATATATAAATCCATAAAAATCATTGTGAAAAGTAAGGATAAAAAAAAATCAATAAACAAATCTGTTATAAATTCGAGGTTAAAATGCAGACTAACTCCTCCTGATGTCAGCCCACCTCCTTCTCATTCTCCTGGCTCACCCATTGCTCACATAGCCGGTGGAGACTCAGCAGCCATGAGCTCCTTTCGGCCGACCTCTGCCTCCAGGCATCACGGCCAGACAGTCACTTTGTCGCACCTCTGAAGCCTAAGGAGGGCACCTGCCTTGCTCGCCACACTACATATATATACACTCCCATCTCCGTGGGCCATAATCACACGCCACAGGAAGCCAATGAAGCAATTGAGAACGATCGCACCCGCACGTGCAGGTACGACTCGCTCCAACTACTTTATTAACTCCCTGTGGTCGTGCAATTGCGAGTGACACCACTTTATGGGTTTTTGAAGCCACACCACAAAATGAATATACAGTATTATACTGTCAATGCACAGTATATCTTGTCACTGTAAGTAGTTTGCACTGTTTTAACATACATATTACACACTGCAGGTATTGGCTTCAAAAGCCTTGTTGTGTTATTTATTTTCACTCATTTTTTTATTTTATTATTTGGAAATAGCAGAATTTGCACATTATTTTATATTTTTGATCTGAATTATTACAACATTTCTAAAAAATAAATTGTTTATTATCATCAAACAGTTACTCAGTACTTGAGTAGTCTTTTGACCAAATACTTTTTTACTCTTGAGTAATTTTTTGGATGACTAATTTTTACTTCTACTTGAATCATATTATTTTGAAGTAACGCTACTCTTACTTGAGTACAATTTTTGGCTACTCTACCCACCTCTGATTGAAGGAGGAATGTTGTAACTTATAGTTTTTTCACCTGTATGTACCCCTTTATAAGGTAATAGAAGCAAAGGTTGTGAAGAAAAGGCACATGGGAAAGAAAAAGGAAGTAGACTAATGGAAAGAGACGGAGAAAAGAAGTAACACAAGCCTACTCAAGGTGTGATTAAGCTGTTGACCAGATGACTAAAATTAAGTTACAGGAGAGGGAATTTGGTTATTTTTTTATGAAATTAAACTAGATGTTTATTTAGTAAGTAACCTATTCTAACACAAAGCTAGCTTGGTTTAAAACACGTGAGGTGTCACAGCTGCTGCTGAGGACTGTGCTGAGTGAGCCAACACAGCAAACTGTGCGAGTGCTCACTTGGAGTTGGAAAAAACAAGAATAAAGAATAAAGAAATTACTTTTTATTTTAAATTAGTTTTAGTCTCTCGTTTTTTTTTTCGACTTCAGCGTCCACACAAATGAAATACACACAATACACTACTTTTGAGTTCATTGTTGAATTTTGGGCATAACAATGTAATTGTTGTGATTGTCTGTGATTAATCACAATTAAAAAAAATTGCTCAGCACTATTTATAATAGGTGATGGTTAAATTGATTTCTGTTATATTTGTGGCTTGTTATTTTGTCATGTGCATCAAAGAAGTAAACAGGGTGACCTAGGTGGCACCTCAACACTTCATTTGAGGTCCATTGGTTACTAGCAGTTGATGAGAGGTGGCATAATCAGCATCAGTTTGGCAGACCCGGCCAACCTGGCAGATCTAGTTCAACAAATGGCAGACAAGCTAAATCAGTTACAAGTTTAAACATCACAAATGGGACCAGAGACTGGCTCAGCTACCTGTCCCTGTGCGCCCCCAGGATGACATCAAATCATACCTTTTGATATTTTAGCACACTACTGCCAGACAGCATTAGTTACAGAGAGAGAGAGGGCACTCCTCCTCACTCTGTTTCTTTCAGGTGAAGCGCAACTTGAATTTCTGGAGGAAAACGCAACTGCTGATAACAGCACATAACAGGGAAATACTCGCCCACTATGGACTTAACCCCATTTGTCAAGCTCAGCTCTGCCAGGAATGGCGCTTCGATCACGAGAACCCAACCCATGCTTAGGCTTTTGATCTCTGGGGCAAACTGGCTCACTGGCTGTGCCCCTGTGAAAAAAGAGCAGACATTGTCCTAAAGGAGGTGTCAGCAGATTTCCTCGTATGCGCCCTCTTGGAGCACCAGGGTCAATTTGTATGTATCATTGATATTTATAACTGTGTATGTCTGATTGATGTACATACATATATAAATACAAGGTCTGACAATTAAGTTCACAAACCGTGCACTTATGTTGGCAGCACTGTAGAAACAGCTCAGTAAGGTTTCATAACCTTGGCATATCAGTTTCTCACAGCTGTGTTTGTGCCGATGTGTGGTGGTGTCTTGCAGAGTGGCGTTCATTATTGTGGTCACGAGGATGTTGGAGCTTGCATTAGAACAGCGAATACACAACACCAGCTCACACGGCACTGTCTGTGAGGGAGTTTTTAGCCAGTAAACACTATATGAACTCCCTCCCTACTCACCTGAACTGGCCCCCAATGACTTATTTCTTTACACAAAGATAAAGGAAATATTGAAAAGAAGACATTTTGATGATATTCAGGACATCAAGTGTAATACGATGACAGCTCTGATGGCCATTCCAGAAAAAGAGTTCCAAAATTACTTTGAAGGATGGACTAGGTGCCGGCGTCGGTGCATAGCTTCCCAAGGGGTGTACTTCAAAGGTGAACGTAGTGATAGTCATCAATGAGATACAGTATGTAGCACTTTTTCTAGGATAAGTTTGCAAACTTAATTGTCAGACCTCATGTATATCTCTCTATTACATAAAAAATCCTGGGATGAGACGAAACTTTTTCAGAGAGATAATTTCATGTCCCGCAAGACGGGACTTTGTGCCAAGAGATTTAACCACACCTGGGGCCAGAAAAAAAAGACAAAGAGTAGATGACAAAGTAGAATGTTGTAAAGAGGTTCAAAAACATTGGTGCGATACGCATGCAGAGCATGTAAGAGATAATGAAAGTACTGAAATTTGAAAGTCTCAAATAATGATAGTAAAGATCAAATTAAAGTTAAATTAAATTAAAGTTATCAAACAAATTGAAATTATCACTCAGTGAAATAACGGAACAGTGAAAAGAGATTGAATATATGGACATAAGTGATATAACAGAAGTATGTAGATATTTTTTGGATTTAAACTTTAAGTCGGAGATTTGTAGATCGTCTAATTCATGTTGCCATCAGAGGAAAGTAGTGTTTCTTTTCAATGAAGAGGCATATCCGCGAGAATTAAAAGATTTGTTGTTTGGTGAAAGTGAAATCCATATATGTGAAGTGGCTGGCGCGTAGCGAAGGCCTGGGGGATGGCGGGCACAGCGAGCAGGGGGAAAAGCCCCCTAATATATATATATATATATATATATATATATATATATATATATATATATATATATATATATATATATATATATATATATATATATATATATAAAATCACAGATATCTGTCTCTCTCTGGTGGTGGTAATTACTTGCCAATCTATAGGGTGGTGCTGTATTCTGATGCATCTTCTCTTTCTCCCTTTGCAGGCCAGATAATTGACAACCTGTCCACCTGGACCCGCATCTTACTGCTTGGCCTGGATTTAACTGGAAGTGTTTTAACCAGAAGTGTTGCACTCTTGGATAGTCTAATTTGAGACTCACATCTTCAAAGACATTCCTTTTGCTGAAAAACTTTATTATTTTTTTCCTTTGCAATATACATGGTCGTGGTGTCATCCTGAATGTTTCTGTCCTCTTTTATTTTTTATATATAAATATATAACTAGGGGGTTTGCCCCCTGCTCGCTTTGCTTGCCAGCCCAGGGCCTGCACTATGCACCAGCCACTTTGTGTCTCTGCTGCTCGCGTTGTGAAGAGGGGGGCTGAACGCACCCCAAGAAGATGCGGTCACTCCTTTGAAACCCCCTCTTAATTGGTGATACAATGGGAAACAGATACTGTTTTTTTTAACCTCCTCTTTGCTCGATCAGCAGCTGACTTGCTGCTGCTGCCATGCTGCGTGATCTGCATCTCCCACGGCGCTTTGAACATTTAAAAGCCTGTACAGCAGCTATCCTACTCTTTGTCTTTTATTCACGGCCCCAGGCATGGTTAAATCTGTTGGCACAAAGTCTTGTCTCGCGGGGCGTGAGTTCTTGATATTTTTTAGTTTATAAGTTAAAAACAGAATAAGAATCTGAAAATCTAACAACATCACATTAAAGTTCGATAAATTCTGAAAAGAATGATACCAAATATATAAATGTAGGTTTTAAAATAAGCCCGATAATAAAGCGTGACAAAAAATGTGACATTAAAACGTCACATAAAAACATTGCAATTTTAGGCTTAGGATTTTATATATAGAGAGTAGATATACAATATATATATTAAATTGTGAATATAGGTGTTACTGATAAATTACTGTATTTGTGTATAATAGTTAGTACATTAAAACTGACTAATTGAGTAATTGCATGTTTTTGATACTAACTGGGTAGAGGTGTAAGAGGTGACTAGAGTAGGGCAGTGGTTCCCTACCTTTTTTTGCCCGTGCCCCACCTAAGCCTCTCTAAAATCATGATGCTCCCCACTGTAACATATATCTTATTCTTATTATTACCTATTCAAAAAGTGAACTCCTACTCATGTGGAGGAAGCCCATAATATCATTAATTTGGTCTAAACAAGCTTCCAAAGAACATGGAAACAAAAGAGGGAAAGGATAGTTGAAGTACTAACAAAAAAATCACTAAGAAATTGTTAAAAGATAATATAATATAAAGTAATATGAAAATGCAGCAAATACAGTTTTGAAAACATATAATAAGTGGCGTGATATTCATAAATATAACTAATGACAGCTTTTTCTGTTATATTTTGATCATTTTATATTTTTGTTACATTGTAAAATTTTATAATCATTGTTATAACTCATATTATTTTAATGGTAAAAATGATTTCTAAGTAGAAAAACCCAAGCCAGTTGTAAAATAATAAATGAAAGGGTTCTTCACCATCCCTTCTATGTTTATATAAATATATAAATCTATCTGTAAAAAATAAAAATAAAAAGTATTTGTTTATTTTTTTTCTATCATATTTAACAGTGAATTTCTGTTTTTTCATTGTATAAATTGTTTAATGTACCCAAATTCTCGAATTGCCCCCCTAAAAAATCAAATTGCCCCCCAGTGGGGCGTGCACCCCATGTTGGGAATCACCAGAGCAGAGAGCATTAGTGTTTTGCTGTGGTGTCAGTAAATGTGTTTAGATTGTTTATTCGTTGTATTATCAAGTCTAAAGAAAGAAAAAAAAGGAAAGAAGGATTAAAATAAAGTGTTGAGAACTAGTTAAACTGTACTAAGTATATCCAGCACCCTCATTAAATACCAAGGGAGACAAAGGGATGCTACATGTAGAAATTATTTTGGACACTTTGAATTATTTTGTTATGTATTTGAGAGGTGTCCGTACACTCATCTTGCTTTAAGGAAATATGAAGTAGTGTCATTGCTGAAAAGAATGGAACTCTAAGTGAATCAGAACGTGATCTGAATGCTGAACGACTCTCTCACCAATTCATCATCTCCTAGATACCCATGTTAGGTTTAATGGAGACTCTAAACTGTCCAAGAGTGAGCATGTGATGAGTTGGAGAGGTGAGGACTCTCCGCACAGCTGAACTGGATAATCACGTTAAACACCAGAGCGACGGGTGAACTAATAAATATGCACATCAAATAAGCTGTTGCTCATTGTGGCTCACCAAGAATCATCAAATCAAGAAGGTTCATTTTGCATCTGCTTATGTTACTAGATGGTGTCATAATCGAGGGAATGCTGAAGGCAAATGATAAGCTTGGAATTTGTAAAATTGTCATTAAATGGACCAAGTAGGACTTGTTGTCTTATGCCCTCCTCATCACTAACATTTTCTTTTAGCTTGCCAGTTATTAGCTTACTTTAATGATAATGTTAACAGACTGTTATTGTTAGGCTTCATTTATGTGACTCTGTTTGCTATGACTTTATTTTACTGCATATATTGGAAGAAATCTGCGTCTTTATGTGTATTCATTATGTAATTTGTAAAGGCTGTAATTGCTTTTTACCTGAGAGCTTGTTACACTTCTGTGAGCCGGCACTCACAGAGGAGCACTATACAAAAATAAACCAAGCTAAATAGAATTAAGACTGTTATTTCTTTTATCATTTCTCACGTGATGTTATTACAACACCATTTTGAATTCTTTCTCATGATAGCAGCCATGTTGTTTTTAGTTGCTGCTTCAATGCTAAGCACATGTTGGCATTATTGCACCAGTCTATTTAAGTTGGTGAGTCCAAGCTATGAAATAAACAAAAGGCATTGACACAGTGCCTTATGCTGGTTTACTTTAGTTAGGGACTGGATTTTTTGAATGACAATTAACTCCTTTTTCTCACAAATGTCTAACTTTGGTTTTTGAACTCCATCTCGGCTTTGATGATCAATCTTTTGGTCTTTTTGGCTTTGAAACTCTGCATGTTTTAATGACTACTCTTTTGTGTGTCCCATAAACATTTTCATCTAATGGCCCTTGCCAAAATAAAATGCTTTGGCTTTATTCCCCAGCTCAAAAGAAAAGAATGGATTGTCACGACTGAGCAGAGGTCGACACAAACAAGCTTTTAAAATTCATCTGCCAAAATAATAGGACAAAACGAACAAAAAGAGTCAAAAAACTGCCTTGAAAAAGAAATTGTTCTTGAAACTAAACAAAACGCAGTGGCAATTAACCAAGTTCAGACAACAACTGAGCACATGGCTTCCTCTTAAATAAAATAACTGCTGTGAAACTACACACACATGTGCATGTAGGACGTGTGGCATCACATCAGGCAAAATTGAATGGGCAAAAAAACTATAAATCTTCAATATAATCAAACACTAATGTGTGTGTGCGTGTGTCCAGTCTGTCTGAGCAATCTGATTGGCCAGTTTGGCTTTGGTCTGATTGGTTAGTTTCACTTTGGTGTCTCAATCAAATGTGGTCGACTCTTGACACGACACACAAGAGGATACCAAGGAAAGGCATAGGAGGAACGCTGAGAGTCGCCTTCAGCGACAGAAAGTGTTTGCTAGAATATCAATGATGTTTTCACTGTGGTTAATGTTGGTGTGTCTAGCATTGGAGGTAGTCAATAAGCGGACAGGAGGCAAGCAAGGCACCTTGAAAAGGACAGAGTCTGAGAAGCAGGCTTTATGGGATCAAGTGATGAGCCAGTGAGGCTGAGACACACATGGGTACCAAAAAAAGTCAAGGGACGAATCCTAAGGGTACACATAAGGCAAGAGAGAGCAAATATTTTTAAATGTATTCTGTTTTTGACAGGTAACATAGCTAGCACCAATTAGAAATAAACTTAGGAGGATAAGAAAACGTTATGATCCCTGATTAAATCACAACTCTCGCAGATGCACATTTCTCAGTACTCACAGATCGACTTCGTTCAGATGACATGCCATTTGCCGAGCAGAGTTCATCAGGCTTTTACAGGAATTTAGCGAGAAAGACTCACTTCGTACCTCAAGTGTCTGAAGATATTACTGACCTACTTTTCTTCAGCTTTCAAAGCATTTAGTGATTGACGGTGTTTTGTGCGGCAGACAGGGAATCTTTCTATCATCTACTTTGTGTTTGATTAAAACACCGGTGCCAGTCAAACAAAAAGAAATAAATATAAAGAAGAATTTCAAATGGGTTTAGTCACCAGCTCAGACAGCACACTCGGAGGAAAACGGCTGGCTTTCTTCTTAGTGAGCGCCTGAGATAGACGTGGAACTTGTAAAAACTCACACGGGCGTTCAAGAGCAATTTGGTGAGGCTGGGCACTCGTGAGGATTTCAAATGTGCGGAATATTCTCGAGGAAGAAGCGATTATAGAAAATGGACCTGACGGCACAGCTGGAATGAACCATAATGGCTTTGTGTCCATTGACCCACCACCCCCTCCCACAACAACCCCCGCCTCCAGCTTACTCTGTCTCCTTTGGAAGCCACCATCTGGAGGAAAGCAACTCTGGTGTCCAGGTCTGAATATTCATGAAGTGAACATGTCATTTGCATTTTAAATACAAAAATGGCACAATAATCGTTTTCTGTCCTGCATGAGCACTGCTGGGCAATTGCAACAAGCGCATTAAAACCCTTACGTCCAAAGAGATGTCAATTACCCACAAGTGGCCCTGCATTATGCCGTCTCTCTGGCACCTGCTTCGGCTGACTGCTCTTCGTGCTTTTAATATTTTTTTTTCTCTACAGCACATCTTACTACAGACCCCCCCCCACCCACAACTCCCTCGCCCACAACAACCAGCTCCATATTGCAAATCCTGCTCTCCAAATGACGGTTTTCCTCCAAAATCACTGAGGTGAAGGCAAGCTTTGAACTTTTACAAAGCTGTTGGGCCTTTAGGGGGTTTGTTTCGGACTCCTTTTGCTAATAAGGTAGATGAAGGGACTCCACTGTTCTTGTCTTGGCACCAAAAGCATATGAAAAGAATGGGTTACCACTTAGAAAGGGGTACATGAGACTGTGATGGCCATGGGAACGGGTGAAGCCTGTCACTAGTGAGCCTGGGATGACAAGAAGGACAGGCGGAGGTCTGTTCGATTGATGAGTGGGCCTTTGGGCCTGTGTTCTTCTCAGCATCTTCCCTCAGGTTATGGAATGCATAAAAATCACAAAAGCTGTCATGATAATGACACAAATTCAATACATTGACATTTCCTCTGAGATATGATCTGTTCAGACAGACTACTGAAGTGGGCTTTCTTCATCTCTAGCTTCCATTTGAATGTATTCAGCAGCACCAGGAGGTCTCCACGAACTGCATCCTCAGGGGTAGGAACAGTATGGGGGGTGGCCATGCTTCCTCAGCTTATTTTACAAAAGGAATCCTCTGACCACCTGACTGGGGGGGTGGGGCTTATCTTGGTATAATTTGGCAGGTGGACCAGCAGGAGAAGGGCGCAACATTGCTTTCTATAGGTTGCTTTTTCATATGGGGGGCAATTGCATGATACTAAAATTGAACGAATAGTAGACACCGAGGATGTAGCAAAAGCAATTCAAGAAGATTTGGACAAGCTTCAGAACTGGGCGAACGTCTGGAAAATGCAGTTTAATATAATGAAAAGTGCCAAGTGCTACACGTGGGCAAAAGGAACGTCAATAATAAATACAGGATGGGAAACATGACACACTGTCCTACAGGAAGCAACCTCTGAAAATACTTTTGGGGTGTATGTTGACACATGTGCATCATCTAAGGAATGTGCAGAAGGTGAAGAACACATTAGGTTATATTGCAAAAACTGTTGAATATAAATAAAGAGACATTATCCTCAGAGCATACAAGGCACTAGTCAGACTGCATATGGAGAGCACAGTTCTAGTCAACATGCTACAAGAATGACATCCAAGGAGGGCAACCAGGTGCCTTTGAGGACTTGAGGATATGTCACACTGTGAAAAACTAGGAGAATTAAACCTGTTTAGTCTCAAGTAGGGGAGACTGTGAGGGGGTTATTTAAAATCCTCAAAGACATTGATAAAGTAGATCCAGCAGAATTCTTTCAACTAAATGGGGAATCAAGCGGTTGACTAGTCAAGTAATGGGAATTTAGGGGAATTGCATTAAGAACTGAAGCCAGATGTCATTGAGCAAATGTCTGGGGGGCTCTTCATAAAAAGGCTCTTTTCCATGATGGGCCTCTGGGCTCCTGCTTCAAGTAAGTTTGAAAAGCACAATATAAATGTAATTAATCAATTCTTAAGTAACCTCAGTCACTTGATTCATTCATTCATTTTCTAACTCAGTCATCCAATTATCTGACAGGGATGTCCATAGCCACCCTGGCATCACATGGTGCAAGTGAGATGGAGTGCCAGTCTACCTCGGGACACACTCACACATACACCCTACAATGTGCCAGTTTACAGCTGTCGCTTAATCTTAACTACACGTCTTTGGGGGTCCACACATGCAAACTCAGCACAGTCAGCGCCTGAGCTCGTACCCAGACTCAGAACTCTGGAGCTCTGTGACAGCAGCCTTAATCAATGTGTCACCATACGGCTAAGAGCGAGTGAGACACGCGCAAAGGCACACACATAGAGTTCCCTGGAAATCTCCTTCTGCTGCTTGTTCTCCCAAAGACAGCAGGGACAGACCTTAAACTCGAGGTCCCTGGAATGCATATCAATCTTTATAACCAGTGTTGCTAAAGGAGAACTCCCTTTGTTAGAATGGCTTCTACATATGCACCAAGACACACAGTTATGCCAGAATACGCTGACAGAGACACAAAGCAAAATGCAAAAGGTGTACATGTACATGTGCAAGACAAGTGCTGTGTGTACAAAGACCCACATAAGAACCCATACACTGAAACGCAGAGGAGCATACAGTACATCAAGCCAGTATGCAGTCATATGTATAGGAACACATGAAGAAACATATGCATGTGCAAGTGTGAATAGAAGCATACATGATTATCATGCATATGTATGCAAGAATATACACAAAGAGAAGACGAACCAGATGTCACTGGCTACCCTGCAGTAGATGAGGTTTAAAAGCGACACAGACTGAGATGAAGATGACAAAATTCACTTAAAGAAAAGCAACCCACGCCAGTTAACGGAAAGCTATTTTATCAGTCAGCATGGGTAGACAGATGTTGGCAATGGGCATTAAGCTCTGTGTTTGCAAACTTCAGCATGAGGGCGAAATGCATATAACAAGATGTCATGGTGGATTGGGACCGTGCCAATAGGATTTGTCTCACCTTACAGTAGGCAATAGAAAACCTCACGTTGAACAAATGGAAACCTGTGCCTGTTATGAGAACAGGGACGCAGATCTATTTTAAATACGGTTTCTTTTGTTCAAGGGTGCAATGGTTCCTGAGGCCACCAGAGGGCACTCTGACCACATCAGTTTGTGCGGTGCCCCTTAACCAGAGAGATGATGTTGAGAAAGGTGCAAGACGTGACCACCAGTTTACAGTCTCACTGCCTGCCAGATTTAGTTGGGCTCAGGTCAGTAGGTGTGTAGGACCACAGGCTTAAGAGGGAGGGTAATGTTGCAGCTGGGGCTGTACCAGGAAAGACAGGGACATGAAAGGAGGTGTGGGATGGTTGTCTGAGGTGGGCACCAGTTAAGCAGGGAAAGAAAATTTGTTTAGCTATACATAAGGTGGATCTACCTTGTCCTTTACGTTTCTGTAAGACTTTGTGTTTACACCCTCTAATCATGCTTCCTTTTAGTTTAATAAAACCATTAACTCATTTTTGTATGCATTGAATTTACTGACTGGGATCAATGGCTCCTTGCCTGGCTGAAAGGTCCATTCAATGAACAGAGAAGGTCAACGGATGGACATCCCACTACAATAGCTAGTGTTCCCATTCCTGGGCAGGGCAACAAAATGGAAAGACAGGGGGAGAGTGTCTATTAAAAATGTGTACTCCCACAATGTGCTTGTGGCAGCGTACCTTTGGTGGATCACCCATGTGCACACCAGTAAGGCAATGTGGAAGTTGTAATCAGCTCTGCTGGATACTGTGGGTGCCACCAGAGGGAGCTGCTTAGATTGGATGCCCAAAAGAATCTAGCTGCAGACTTCCATAGTGCCATTCCATTGAGGGGCAAATCAAATTGCGCATATGGGATGATGTTAAGTGGCCTTTGCATTACATGTCAGTGATGTAACAGTGATGTCTCTTTCTCAACAGTACCTTCATTAGGGTTGTGGGAGGGCTATCTGACTCATGAATAATAATGATCATTGAGTGGGTGTGTCTTGTAGTGGGTGTGTCATATAATAGAACTGTCTCTTATGTCGCACAGTGCTAAGGCGTTTATGGTGTGTAAATCATGAGGCATAGACATGCAATCCAACTGGCTGTCCAGCTGATCTCCTGAATTGCAGAGCTCCGGTGGTCTGCTGCTACACCCTGAGTCTTATGTTTCAGCCAGGATTCCTCTCTTTGGGACTGAAATCTGTGATTTATTTCCTTTTTGTTAATTTTTGAATAATTGATTTATGTTCATTTTTCTTTTGTCTATTGCCTACATTGGTTATTTTGCCTTGGTTATATTCCATGTGTTTTGTTAGTGGTCCCCAAGAGGTGGAGACACTAGGCAATCACTGCCAGGAACTGCCCTCTGCCCTATAAATCCACATTTCCTGGTAGTTTAATTTATTTGGGAGCTTGGTGAGCCTATGTTTGTACTGTTCGGTGCTTGGCGATTCTTTGGATTTTTGACCTTACTGCTCTGTTTTTAAGCATTCTTTGAATATCCGTACTGGGACTTTGTCCACTTTTGGAATTGTCTTTACAGGCACCGTGTGCCTTTTGGAGCTTCAAAGTATTATGACTGAGCATTTTTGTTAATAATAAATCTTTTATTTTATAAAAAATACTAGCTGGGGTTTGGCGGTGATATCCCACTCTAGAGGGTATTTTTAGGACTATAAACTTTGGTATTCCAAGTTCATGACATGGAGAAGGTTCCATTTGAGCTGAAAGTGGTTCCTCTGTGTAATGTGATGGCACCTGAAGAACTTGGGCCTGACATAAAAGGTGCCACCTTGCCTCACTCAAGGAAACAGAGTTGGGGGAAAAGGAGGACAAAACTCACCTGGACAGATATGGAGGAAGGACAATCAAAAGAAGGAATTGAGCATTGGGTGTTGGGTTGTTGAAAGAAAACCAATAACATTACTGGTTTAAATTAAAAGGACTATTTCTACCAGGACCGGCATGTCTGTAATTGTGACAAGGGTTTGGGAGTCATGTGGCCACAAAATGCATACCCAAACATCCTCACCTACACATATCCATGCATAGACATATACACATAAAAAGAAGCACATACTTGTAATACAAGCATCTACACATATAGATATAAAGTCACAAACTTACAGACACAGGCTGAAATCCCCTAACGCTTAATTTTATGTAAGGTAGCACACAACCATCTCAATGATGTGTGCAGCTATGGATGTAATAATAATTATAATCATAATTGTTTACATTTATATAATGCTTTACTAACCTACTCAAAGTAGTTTACACAGTGAGTGGGGAGTCACTTCAACCACCATCAACATGCAGCATCCACCTGGATTGTGTGACAGCAGCCATTTTGCACCAGTATGCTCACAACACATTAGCTATTAGGTGTCAAGGGGTGAGAGATAGCCAATCAGAGATAGAGGATAATTAGAGTCGGAGAATGATCAGGTCATGGAAGGCAATTTAGCCAGGACTTTGTGATATACCCGACTCTTTATGAAGGATTGACAGGGATTTTTAATGACCTCAGTTTTGCACTTCAGGACCTTAGTTTTACGTCTCATCTGAAGGATGACGCCATTTTTACAGCACAGTGCCCCCTTCACTGCATGGGGCAGTGGGATCCACACGAGGTAAGAACCCCAGGTAGCCTTACTAACACCTCTTCTGACATCAACACAAGCTTTTCTTAGATGGTCTCCCATCCAACCTCCTTAGGTTCAATTGGATGACCTGTTCCGAAGTTCATGCAGTATGGCTGCTGGCATGTAACTAAAGACAATACACACACACACACACTACCTCTCACAGACAAGGTCATCTGCTTACACTGTCAAAGACTGCAGGGTGTAGAGTTGTATTGTAGGGGCTTTTCACTTTCCTGAAGCTAGCCAGGACCACTGCCTGGATGGAAGACTAAGCAGGTGTCTATGACTTGGAGGAAATTCTGCACCAGACAAGGCAATAAAGTTGTCTGGAGAAGGAGAAAAAGGTAATTTCTTAGTCTTCCAGGTAACACAGGAGCAGCAGGGGGCTTCAGCCATGCTTCAATCAGGTATATGATAGGTACCAACCTTTTTAAGGAGATGGCCGCATTCATCTCAAAGGGGTTGGGGTTGACCTGAAACCACTAGCTGGCCAATTGACCATGGCCCCAAGAAGTGGTCTCACACTGTTCTTCAAAAAGAGATTACTACCCTCAGCCAAACAGTTTGGAGTTGAGAGCGACAAGGGCTCATTTGGAGCAAAGAAGGACAAAGTCCATGACAAGGCAGCATCTAGGAGTCAAGGTGGTGTTCAAAAGGAGCAGGGGTTAGCACGAGGGAGGTGGGTTTTATGATCTATTGTGCTTCCCCTCTGTTTATCCTTTGTTATTAATTAAATCCCCTTTCAGTTTGGACCTTTTGGTGTCTGTGTGCTCTTTCAGGTTTAGGGCCAGATCAAGAACGCCCTCTGCAGTTCACAACACATACAGTGTTTGAGTACACAGACAGAAATGCCCAAAGCCACATTTCGCACCAATGCAATTGCAGATAAACAAAGAAAGTGCACGTGGGACTAAAACCAAAATGAGCCTTTTGTAAGTAAACACAGATAAGAAGGGAAAATACAGACCATGAAATACGTGTATATATGGAGGCACACAGTGTGTGGTTGGGTCTAATGGACAAACCTCCTGCACAGTTTGTGTACGTTCCCCTTTAGCTTCTTTGTGTATTTTCTTATTTAGTGACTGCGTCTGCACTTTAATAAGGAAGCATCCCTAGGATGACTTTTTGGGACTCGGCACAAGTATGCAAATTTCCCCTCCATGACTGGTCTGGTCAATGAAATTTTGATTTGGAGACAAGATTTTCCACCCTGGGAATTTGTTTAGTGACCATATGTACATTTTATTCTGCCTCAGGCAGAGCCTGGTAACCTGACTAGCATGTACTTAAAAACACGCTATGACCTGTAAGGGGCATTACAGCACCCCAAACCCCAGCTATAACCTCACTGCCACAAGTGTCAGGTTCAAGTAAAGATTTTGTTATTCACAAATATCTCTCACAGGTTTCTCCAAAGTTTATGCAAGCACAATTATGAGCAAAAACCTTCTTCCTTCTCTCTGTCTCTTCCCTTCTCTATCCTCCACTTTTCTTCAGTAAGCTTCATCCTCATCCACCTGACCACCACATCTGACTTCACGAGTGAGGAGGAGGAGTGCTGGCTTCTGTTATACTGAACCCGGAAGTACTTCCAGGTCACTTCCAGGTTATTTCCCTAAAATGAGGAAACCTCTTCCCCACAGCTCCCCCTGGTGGCTCCCATGAGACCCAGCAGGGTTGCCCATTAAAATCTCAATACTCATGAAGCCCTGCTGGTGTGTTTGTGGAAGACTCACTTATCATTGTGGGAGTACATGGTCTCAGGAGGTGGTCCTCTTCCACACTTCCATTACTAACAGATGGTTCCTTATCTGGCTGGGATGCCAGCCAATCCCTGTCTTCTATGACAACACATATGCTCTTAAAAATACTGGCTCTTTAATGGCAATTTACTGGGTTGTGTGGTTTCCTTGTAGCTCGATTCAAGTTCAAGTTGGGGAGCATGCACTGGTGCAGTGCGTTGCTGCACCCACTACACGGCGAAACAACTCAGGATCCCGGTTTACAACCCCCCAGGCAGACATGCGGTCCAGTCCCACCCTTCGAAAATGACCTTCTATCTGCCGCAGCCAGGTATTACGTGGGCGACCCCTTGGCTTGGTCCCCAACAAATGGGGATCTTATGAGCTGGATCACCCTCGGGGAAACACGCCACATGGCCATAGTGCCGTAACTGATACTCCCTAACAATGCAGGTAATGTGCCTCATTCGAGACTCCATGAGCAACCGCTCATTCAACACAAAGTCAAACCAACGGTACCCAAGGATTCTCTGAAGAGACACCGTACCAAAGGAGTCCCAGTCTTCGTCTCAGGTCACTGGATAGCGTCCATGTCTTGCAACCATATAGCAAGACAGGCCAAGTCCATTGCTTGACAAAAAACTATTTCAAATGGCAAGAATTGTTTAAATATGAAAATGAATTTTGGGGTTTTGAAAAGGTTCCTAATTTGTGAAGAAAATGGAAATCTCGAATGACTAGTAGGCCACCTGGCAGGTCACTAACAGATCAAGAAAACCTGAACTTAGCTTGGGTGGTTGTTTGCGTTAAAAGTCCTTTTAAAATCAGGACGCCATTAGGATTTCACAAATCTGTCTCTTCATGGTTATTTATGGTGAGTGTTACAGACCTAAATAAATAAATGTTCTTTCGAGAAACTTCATGTGGATGGTTCTTTTGGGAACCAAAAATGTCTCCCCTATGGCATTTCTCTGAAGGACCACTTTGGCAGTTTAATTTTTAAGCGTGCACACACATCAGTGTACATACAGACACATTTTGGGATTATTTAAAGTACATCAAATAGACATTTATTTATTTAGACAAATGCTCCTAGACAAGCAAACAATACATAAAGATAAAATCACAGAGATACATACAGATTGTCAGGGATGCCAGGGGCAACGACCCGGCCGGGACGCCTTGAGGGATCGAAAGAGGGTCAATGCCCACCCTGGATCACGTGGGGGCTGCCTTCCTGGTTGCTTTGGGGGCCACGGGTAGATGGCTTGGAAGCCCAACCCTGTAGGGACCCGTGGTCACCGCCAGGGGGGCGCCCCAATGCCTAGGGGACCCTGGACCTCAGAACTTCCGCCACACCAGGAAGTGCTGGGGGGAAGAAGAGAAGGGACACCCGGAGAGCTTCCGGGAGAACAGCCGGCATGTCCAGGGAGGAATGCTCATCCGGGATGATATAAAAGAGGCCGTCTCCCTTCATTCGAGGCTGGAGTCGGGTGGAAGCAGGACAAGGCAGGAGAGAGTGTGGAGGCGGCCCGAAGAGGAAGGCATTGTGCGGCCAGGACTGTGTTGGGGTTTGTGTGCACTTGACTCATTTGTAAATATCTGTTGTAAAATAAACGTGTGGAGGTGATGAACAACATGTCTGCCTGTCTGTGTCCGGGCCGCGTCCACAAGATACACAAATATGGGTATATGAAGAAACAGGTGCTCATGCTCAGAAATATGAATACATATTTTTATTAATATGGACGTGCTCATGACGTTAGTACACACACACTAGAAAGCGGACAAAGGCACCTCAAACACAAGCACATACATAAACACAAATGTACACAAAGGCTCCATGACAAGTTCTGGCACACAGCAATGTACCGCATTCACACACACGCACACACCTCACAGCAGTGCATTTGAAAGGATTTCTCTGGAATGAGGCAATAAATTTTGCTCATATAGAGGCAGGGAGACTTCGAGGTGCACGGCAGATGTGCGAGCATTCTTTATTCTGAGCAGGAGGGTCTTGTGTGAATCGAGGTGGGGGGTTCTCATCTCTCTCCCCCCTGCAGGAGAATTTACTGGTGTAAATAATATTGGCTTGGAATAAATTAGCAGCTCTCATGGCTTCGGCAGAAGTGCGAAAGTATAAAAGTGAGGTGTGTGTGAGAGTCTCTCAGCATGATCTGCGTCTGTCTGTCTGCGCCCAGTGGGGGGGCCACAACCGCGTGCAGATTTATGTAGCCCTCTATGTAAATCACCTGGAATGTTCTGCATAAGCGTGTGCAGATCGCCTACTGACGTGGGCTTGGAAAACACTGAGCAGAAATGGTGGGCTTGGAGGCAGCTAGTGAACCCCTCCTGTTTAAAGGGGCACGTAGAGAATGTGAGTGTAGAGTTAAGACACATTTAAAGGATTTACTCCATGTCTCCATATGAAAAGATTCATAAGAATCCTCGTAAGTGTACGGTGGCCACCTGACACTCCAGCGTGCCCCCGAGGACCATGCTGCAGCGAAAGAGACGAGAAATAAAGATATGTGAGTGTTAATTTGGTAAGACCACAGACTGGATTCCTCCCAAAAGGCAGCAGACAGCATTAGAGTATATAACAACATTTTGCAATTTAGGGTGCTAAGAACTGCCAGGCATTGATTCAAAAGGCAACATGCAAGAGAGATACCAAGGGAAGGAAACGAGGTGACTATCGAGGCTTGATCACATCTGTTTATCTCAGTGCCGGAAGATTCTATCAAATTCTGTGCCAGAATGAAATCCCACTGAGCCACCACTGCAAGTACTGCATGCAAAGGATTGGCGTGACTAGGAATCATGGAGCAGTGGAAATGGGAACGGCAGTAACAGCTTAGTCAGGAAGATGCAGAAAGGATGCCAACACCGGTGTAGACGTGGAAAGGAGTTAGTCACTAGGACACAGAGAGGATATGGAAGAAAAGGGACATAGAACCATGGAGAAGTGTGAAAGGCAACCAGTGAAGACAGCAGCAAGCATTAATGATGAAGGATAAAGAGGAATAAAGAGGTAAGTGAAGGAGCGTGATGTCCAGCTGTAATCATTTTTGTTCTAATAACGGGGTTAATATCATGAAGTTTTGACAGAGCCAGTCAATCCATTAGGTGACATAGGTGGCCACCTAAGGTATCTTCATCTGAGGGGAGCCATTTCTGAAAGTTAAGGGGTGCACGCTCCTGACGCTGGGATGGTCCCCCAGCATTGTCAAACTCTGATGATACCTGCTGGGTGCCGTTTATGAAAGTAAAGGTGTGCTTGCTCCATACACCAAGGGGCATGGACTCCTTGAGGTCACACTGGTACAGCACTCTGACAGCAGCTGGTTAGTTAGCCCTCAGCACTCAGACTCACATTGACATCACAGAGCGAGAGGTCATCCTCACACAAAGGGGCGCTGTTTGTGCTGCTGAAGGGGCACACACACCGAACACAAAGAGGGGAATCAGGTCGTCGAAGTCTATTAATACTGAATACCCACTATGGACAATGAGGGGTGACATCTGTCTAACTCGCCTAAGGCTCCAAGTGGGCTTCAACCTTCATTGGGTTTTGAAACATCACAGAGGTTTAGGAAAGTGAACAAAACGATTGCATCACAAATCATAGCAACCATGAAGTGGTGACATGTAGCATGTTGATTAGCACAAGCAAGTAAGAACTGTGCTGTGCTCTGCACGTGTGACAATAATGACCTCATACACACATAATAACCCCCAAATCTGGGCAGGAACTGGCAAATCCAGGTGAACCTGGAAAATGGCTGTTCATCTGTCTGAGAGAAAGAGAAAGATGTGAAAGACAATTCGATGCTGGGAAATGGGAAAAGTAAAGATGGGAAAAGGTGATAAGTTCATATATGAAAGCAAACTGGGCTGTAGTGAAAAATAGATGGGGGGTGGTAGAGACCAGTAGAGGTGTGAGTCTGACGGGGAGAGCGGTAAAGTGGTGAGTGGGAATCAGACCCTGGCACGAGAGTAAGGAAGGGAGAGACGTAAAAGTGAAATTGTGAAAACAAACAAAGACATGCATATAAAGGAGACAAAAGTAATGACAGGAATAGAAATTAGAAAACAAAAAAGAGAGAAAAAAAATATAAAGTGGAAATTGAGACCAGTAAAGAAAAGATGGAATGGAAATAGCAGCAGTGATCTGGAAATAACACAACACGCATCGTTCTCAAACCCTCTCGATCCAATTCAGGCTTATGATAGACCAGGGGAGCCTCTCCCAGCAGGAGGAGCACTGGGCATTGGAGGGCACGTCTGAGCTCACTCAGCGCCAATGGACATGCAAGACAAAACTGGGGTATCTGGAGGACAACAGATACTGTACAAACAAGGGACTGGTTTAGGAACTGAAGTAAGGATAGAGGGTCCCTGATTTAGCAACACTAACCTCTGAACCACCTACCATTAAAAATGTGAATGTAAAATACAAAACAGGAAAAAATGTTATAGAAAGCAGAGAGTGGTGACAATGTGATTCATTCAAATAAAAATTTCAATTGACGGCATTAGAGAATGGAAATGATGAAGAGAGACCAGTAGGGATGTAGATGAGAAGGAGAGAGAAGTAGAAACTAAACTGGATGCAGTGACCAGTGGAAATGACAATGGGAATCAGAGAAGAGTGGAACGTGGAAATGGGCTGGAGAGCAGTAGGGACTTCAGTGGAAGCTAAAGACCATTTTGGACTGTTTGGAAAGGAATGGATTGTGTTAGAGAACGAAAATCAAAAGCAGAAACCAGCAGAAACATGAACTGGAAGAAGATAACAGTGGAAAATGGAAATAGAAAGTAGAGAGGATTAGAACTGTGAGTGAGCAGGAGACCACTGAAGACTATCAGAGACAGGATGAAATGTATGAATCAACGAAAAATGAAGTAGGAATTGTAAATGTAAATGGGAACTAGAGAGATGTAGAGAGAGGAAATGGGAAGGAGAGATCAGTATAGATGTCAGCGTGAGTTAGTCACCAGCTGAGATAGCGATGGAAATAACACAAAAGTGAAATGATAATAATGATAATAATAATAATGCATTTTATTGATATTGTGCCTTTCCTATGCTCAAAATGATGAAAAAAGTAAAAATGTACACCGTTTTAAGATCTATGTATTAATCCATATGTTGAGAAGGAGAGCAAATAAGAGAAATGGAATGCAAAGATCCTGAATGGAAAGGCAAGTTATTAACCAGTACAGGTATGTATGGAAATAGAGACCAGCAGAAGTATAAACAGGAGAGATGTGGATGGTGCAAACGTGAACATAAATTAGAGAGAAGTAAACTCACAAATGGAAAGGAAGGATGGAAATGATGGGCATAGAAGTTAAAGGCCATTAGAATTGTGAATGTTTATTAGAAACTGATAGAAATGCAAATGGGAGTCACCTACTGCAAAAGACACAAAGTAAATGAAAACAAAGCTAATAAAGCAATGAATGTGATTTTGAGCCAAAGAAGAACATCAGACCTACCCAGTTATGTCTTTCCTGGTTTCAGGTTCAGTTCTCTAAATTATGGGCTAGTGGCACAGTGCGCGTAGGCACAGGCCTGTGAATAAACTGTTTGTGGATTGCTGCCAAATGTCTGACTGGTCACTTTGCTCTGACTTTGATAAATGTCAGCACAGCCTCAATGAAGCCTCCACTGCGGGTTGTACAGAACTTTTCAAACAATGCATTTCTGGCTGAGCTGCACAGTTCAGGAGCCCTGAAATTCCAAAGTGCAACTGAGGGTCACTCTGGCACAGCGGTCTGACAGCAGCTGGTTAGCCTCTGCACCCCGACTCGCACTGACATCACAGAGCAAGAGGTCGCCCTCACTAAAAGCCATCCATGATGATGGTGGTGTGAGCAAATCACAGAGCACAACAAAAGGGAGCTCTACAGAGCTATGGGTGAAGACCCAAGATGAAGATTTTAATACAGTAGATATCAGGTATGGGAAAACTTGGTGGACCTGGATCGCCAGAGATGGACATCTGTAGCTGCACTACGCCACATATACACAGGTTAGAAACATCCTTCCTAACCAACAATTTCCTAGCATCCCCACCAAATCAAATCAGCTCATCTCAGATCAGATCAATTTATTCTTCTGGGATAAGAAGCACAAAGAGCATGCGCATATCATAAACTATAATGCAAATTACTCAGTCATGCAACATTTATGTGCATAAACAAAGAAAAAACATTACTAACAAATGAAACAGAATTGACTAATTATAGCGTTAACATGATAACGGGGATCATGTCAGGCCAGGTTGAAGCTTGGGGGAAATGGAACACCAGGGCACACCAGCAAAATTCTAAATAAATTTTAATTTTCTTTCTTTATATATTTTCTGTTTATTGAAGCATTCAGGTATTTATTTATTTTATGCATATTTAGACCTTGAAGTTGCCCATGAGGCAGGCTTCACTGGATTTAAGGAAACTAAACTGCATATGAAGATGATGGACCTTGACAAACGAGATGGACGCCTACACAAAGAAGGAAGGAGGGCAGGTGACTCATTGGTGTCTAAGTATCTGCTTTAAAACTATCATGGTTTGAGCTTAAGACCAGGAAAGACTTAAAAATAAAATGATAAGTCAGGCCTAACGGGCTGTGGAACAAAAATGAAGTTGTAGTGGAAACATTGACAGCCTGTAAAAAGAATCTGGGTAAGATATGGTAAGAAACGTGACTATTAGTTAACCAAATGAGCCTCAAGGGTTCAATGACTCTTCTTATTTGTTAGACTTGTTATGTCCTGTTTTAGCACTCCTCCTGGTCCATTTTGTCACAGAAACACTGAAAGGTGGTCCTGAGCTCTTAGACTTCATGTAGGGAATAGGGGGGGTGAGTGTGATTGAAAGTAAAGAATATTTGGATGTCGATCAAACCCTAATATTCAACATAGCAATGCACTCAATGGCAGCTGAAACGATGGCTTGGGAACAGAGATGGATGTGCACAGTCAGCACCGGGGAGAGACGTTCTCATAATAATGGAGGCAATTACAATTACTCATCAGCACAACTGACCGACTCTGACCCTTTTGTTCTGTGAAAAGGATTGTCAAGGAAGAGGTGAAAATCAGAGCCAAAGACATGGGGGTTGTGTGTGGTGGGATGTTCTCTTTGTCTGTGTCCCTTCTCTTTAAATGGTGTTTTTGATTTGAATTGAACTTGAACTTTGATTTGAAGATGATCATCATTTTTGAATATGGGAGATATGCTGCTAGATCCAGTTTTAAATATTTTTTTAATTTCTATATTATTCTGCCCCTTTCCTTTTCAGCTTTACACCAGAGTGTCTGAGGCCTGCTCATGCTGTCCGGCCGTCTTCAGTTAGAAAGCACGCAGCTCTTAAAGGTAGAAGCACATCTGTGCCCTTGTGGGCTCATATTGCATGCGACCCTTCCCAGGCATTCATTTCCACATGACCTTGAGGGTGTCAACTAATAATTCAGATAGAGAGATTTTCTTTTGCTAATGCTCATATGTGACAATGCCAGTGCCCCTTATGGAGCTGGGTAGCCAGCTGCATCTAGGTGAGGATGTTCTCCTTGAGTGTGCTCTGAGAACATTTATGAAGATAGCCACCCCAGCCTCTGGAAAATATTCACTCCAGTGTACTATCACCCCCTCACACCATGTGTTCTATGAACAACAAGGCTTCTGCTGGCACAGACTCACACAAAAGGACTGTATTAGAGCTTCACCTCCTGCCAAACAAATATCAGATATGCATTGATGGAAAAAAGAGTGACAAACACAAAGAGATTCAAGTGAGCAAACGAGAGCGAAGGGGGGAGACAAGTGGCCAAGTTACCGTTCTGTCAGATTGGTGTACTACTACCTGCCAGGACAAAACTACATTGCATCCTGCTCCATGAATGTAACATGAGGGAAAGTACAGACCTCCTGGAGCAGCCAAATCATTTGAACCAAAGGCAAACAGATCCTGGGAACCTGTTAAGGACTTGGCACAGAGGCTAATTGAGACTGGACTGGAAGAGGGTGCTGAAGCCAAGATGTGACCACCAAGCTTCTGAAAAGCTGGCTGAGCAGGTCTGTTGTCTGGATTTTGCTTCTGGGTGGTGGCACACGAGACATGCTACCCTGAATCAGGCCTGACTACAAAGATGAATATGGAGAGAGTGGAACTAGACCCACAAGGGGGGAAGCTGAGCAAAGAAGGTGGGATTGACGGGAAGATTGAGCGTGTGTATGAGTTTGGTTCTTCAAAGTACGCCAGGGTGAGAGTTCCACTTACACCACATTGAAGAGTGCAAATGTATGTGAACTTGTATGGCTTGGCACAGACAGTGCTACACCTGGTCAGCATGCTAGTGATTATAAAGTGCCATCTTTGGCTGTGTCTCTACCACAGTACCCATGTTGCAATGTTCCCGTTTCACCTCCTTGTCTTCAGCATCCTGAACGTTTTAGCAAAATGCAATGGGTTGTTGTTAAGACAAAAACTGAAATCCAAGTAACTTCTTCAAAGCCATCTAAGGCCCTTTCCTATATTGCCATCCTCCAAAAGCATTCCTACTTAGGAAACCAAAACTACACCATCTTTAAACCTGGGGCACATGGGGTCCTCTTATCTTACTACATGGGGAAACCATCTCAATCACACAAGCCACCGGGTACTGGGCAAACTGGCCATCCTGAGAAGGGCTTTGGCATCCAGTCACTATAAAGCCCTCATCAAGTCCCCTTTAATGTTTGCCAGCAAATCCGGTGACTTGTCTCCACTCCCAAATTCACTGAAACCAACAGAACCCCCTGCAGTGCTGGTAAAGAAATTTTAACAAGTTTCTGTCTGCACATTTCATTTATTTCAGCAGGAGCTTCACCATGCCAGCTGTCCACTGACTTTGATAGGCTTGTTGTCCAAAGCACCACCAAAAATGAGATGGAGAGGAAAACCAATAGCAGGAAGATGAAACAATAATTATTAAAAATGAATGAGGGGGAAGTGTAAGAATGAGAGGAATGAAAAGAGATAAAAAGGAAAGGAAGAAATGGCACCAAAGTACCAGGGTGCTTTCCTGGCCCTTGCTCAGCCACTGTGCACTAAGTTGTAGCTGGATGTTCTGCTGCGCCCGCCTCATTGCCCAGGTGTCCAGTCGGCGTTGACTCCATTTAAACCAAAATGTAAGCATAGTTAGATTTTCTCTTTATAGAGTGAGCAGCGTAGAGATGCTCTCTAATTAGCTCTTCAGAACTTTCAGATGCATTATGCTCATTCATTGACATTTGCCCATTAGTAATTTTGCTCTGCAATGTTTACAGTTTCATTGAAAATGAAAACTACAGAAAGAGGTACGAGTGAGTTCTACATCTTGTCACTCTGCTATTGTTCTGAAAATAGATGACTGGCAAAAGAAAATAATTTACACGATAAATGATTTAAGCTATGAACATTTTAAAATCTGAAGCGATACAAAGAGACAGCATTAGAGGAAAGAAAAACAAAAAGTGACAGAAAGAGAAAGATGTGTACAAAGAAACGGAGAATCTGACATACAAAGAAAGAGAAAGAGTCAAAGAGAGATTTGACAGCGAGAGAGGGAGAAAAAGATGAGAAGAGATGCTGGGCTGCAAAGAAAAAGCTACAGAAGTAAAAAAAGAAATGAATGCAGGAAAACAAACAAGGCGATCAAACGACACAAATAGGGATTGAAAGAAATAAATACGCACAGATGATGCTAAGAGAGAGAGACAGATGGACAGATATATAGATAGATAGATAGATAGATAGATAGATAGATAGATAGATAGATAGATAGATAGATAGATAGATATGAAAGGCGATAGATAGATAGATAGATAGATAGATAGATAGATAGATAGATAGATAGATAGATAGATAGATAGATATAGGCAGTAGGTAATGCATAGATAGATAGATAGATAGATAGATAGATAGATAGATAGATAGATAGATAGATAGATATAGGCAGTAGGTAATGCATAGATAGATAGATAGATAGATAGATAGATAGATAGATAGATAGATAGATTTATATGCTATCATGTGTATGTTATAATATCACACACAATACAATTACAATAAACCACCTGTCAAAATCAAGAAAGTAAGGAAAATATATGCTTTATGAGTATCATGGCTTATTAATTTACTAATGAAATATACACAAATTTCAAACTGAAAAGCAAAATCAAAGCATTGTACAGATGCAAATGCAATTAATATGTAGACTATATTATACACTATATATATCATATACTATAATACAGAAGAGTTAAAATTGAGCATTTCTGTACATATATATATCCTTATGTTGTATATACTGTATATGTTTCACAGTTAAAGAAATGTGTTTATGTATATGAAGATGTATATGTTTTATGTATGCACATAATACTATACATTTTGTATATATAAGTGATTTAGATTAAAAATCAAGAAAGTAAGGAAAGTATTATGGCTTATAAATTTACTAATCATATTTCTCCAATGAAGCATGCATATGTTTCAAACTGAAAAGCAATATTAAAGCATTGCATGTACAAACACAAGCACCTTAAATAGCACATTATATACATTTTAATAATATAAGCTACACACAAATAAATATGTGAACAAAAACACAGAGAATATGCAATTCACTTCATGTGCAGTATATAGTGTAATACAACAGAGAAAAAAGTGAGCATTTGTGTACTCATATATCCAAATGTTGTATGTGTTTCATGGTGAAAATAATGTTTTAGTGTGTACGTTTCTGAGAATAGGTACTTTTTAAATGTACACATAATGCTACACATAGATAGATAGATAGATAGATAGATAGATAGATAGATAGATAGATAGATAGATAGATAGATAGATAGATTAAATGCACAAGATACATTTACAATAAACCACATAAAAAATGCACATATGAAAGTATATGAACATAACTAAGTATACGAACACCGCATCACATTTTACACCAACAAACACTATATTTTATGTTAGTACATACTATATATAGAACAAACAATATTTGGTATATGTTGTATATTTGTGAATATAGTTTCTATACATTTCTACACATTATATATATATATGGATTTATGTTATATACTACTGCAGTATTAGACAGTATGCACAAAATGCTGTATGTATTGTACATGTGGTGTATGTATCAACATTATAAAAACGTACTATTTAAAATGTATAGAATTAAACATTTAACGTATTTGAGTGGATGTATGTACACCTACTGACACATTATGCGCAGATACCACACACCCTATACAGTTTTACACAGCACACCTATCTTATATACGGGTACCAACGAACGACAACACAGCGCCAGAAGAAAGAATTAAAGTATTCTTTAATCCACCCGTATATTTTCTAACCCCCTTAACTCAGGTCAGTGATGCTGGGGACCGGTGAATGGCCCCGACTGTATCAGGACAAGATAGGAACAATCCATGCACTGATGTTCCGTGATACCGCCCCCGAATTAAAATATACCGTATAAATGGTTACGTTATAGAGCCCATTACATTCATTTGGTTAGAATACAGACATCCCGTCATTATTCGGTCTGTGTCGAAACACACAGCGAGCGCACCTTTCCACTCACTGCTTCACACTCTGCGGATCAGTCTCTCTCTCTCTCCCTCTCTCTCTCACACACACATACACACACAATCACACACACACACACCCGTGACTTTTACCCCTATAGCAGTCATCCGTAGGGGCAGTGAGACGACTGGTGCTACAGATAGCGGCTAATCGGCACAGCGCCAGCTGACTCGCTTTAAAGATGCACTAACTTTTATTGGTGCAAACAGAATGCGAAAACGTAGAACGAGACAAAAACACAATCGCGAAAGCAATTATCTAAAATGTAATTAGTTAAAACTGATGACTATTTATAGTTGACATTTAGAAATTTTAATAAGAGTATCTGCAAATGATCCACCCCGATGATGCTCTACTAGTCTATCAAATGACAGCTCCCAGTATCCGCACTGGGAACCGATTCTGCTCAGTAATCAATGTAGATAGAATAGACGTTCTCATTCTTACCTGGGCTGACACGGTGGCGGCATCTCTCGCTTTTGTTGTCTCCAGGAATGTAGAGCCGCTCACTATTTCGCAGGTGACGGTGCTCAGCTGAAAAAGGGAAGGTACGATACTTGCAGTCAGGGAATATCCAAAGAGAAATGGAGTAAGAAGTCGAAATAAACAAATGATCTAACGAATTTAAAAAAAGGTTCCGGAATGAGAGATCCTCCTCCCGAACGGGGAAGAGGAGCGCAGCGGCGACAAGAGCAGCAGCTCGGCGCTTAGAGACTGAAAACAAAAGGGCATAAAGGCAGCGAGAGAGAGGGATTGAGAGAAGGAGGAGGGGATGATAAAGAAAGGGAGGGTGGATAAGGAGAGAGTAAGAGAGGAGGGGGCGGGGAAGGGCAGAAAGAGACAGGGATGGAGGGATGAACAAGGAGAAGGGGGCTAGTGATAAGGGAGACTGTACATGGGGACGGAGAAGGAGAAACTGACACAAAGAATAAAGTGAAAGAAATGCATATAAAGAAGAGAAGGGTGACAATGGGAATAAAGAATAATATGAGAAAGATGTGGACGCGGGGGATGGGGTTGGGAATATCAGCAGTCAAGTTGAGATAGAAGGGGGAAACCCAAAGTGACACAAATTATAAAAGCGGACTACGGGGAAAAAAGGGAAAACAGAAGGGGTAAGGCTGTAATGGGCAAACAAAAGACAAAATGAGATAGTGTGATAATGGGGTTTAGAAAAAGGTCTCCAGAATATCCACTACCCCGAGTCACAAGGGTCCGGCAGCTCATTCATCTTAACTCTCGACTTAATAGATTCAACCTTTCATTAAACAGATGGCTTAATTCCACCCGGACGCGCAGGACTAAGCCTTGCGGTCTGTAGAAAGCGAATCGATTCGGTTGATCGTCCGATATTCATTCTTATGCTTTGTGGTAAAAAGCGATGACAGACTAGATGGCATAATGTATCACACGGACATTGTGCTGCCATGCGTTCATCACACTTTGTTTTAATTCTGACCGATAAGACTCGTTAATATACAATGATCAATCTGTAGGCAAAGAGGTGCAGAGTTTAAAGCTTCGGATATGAAGCACAGCAGAAAAGTAGTGTATAGCACGGTCCGGACGTGCTCCGGTCATGTCCGCTGCAAGTCAAAGACCGGCAGAGCTCAGCGGAGAACTGAAGACGTATGTAAGAGAGCGAATCTATCTATCTATCTATCTATCTATCTATCTATCTATCTATCTATCTATCTATCTATCTATCTATCTACCATGCAAATAATTAAAATTAGTACTATCATTCAATGAATTCTGGTGTACTTCCGATTATGAGCCCAGCTCACTAATTATTAGAAATATAGCATTAAAAGTGCAGTATACGGTTATTAGTAATAATAGTAACAGACAGACAGACAGACAGATAGATAGATAGATAGATAGATAGATAGATAGATAGATAGATAGATAGATAGATAGATAGATAGATAGATAATGTCGCTTTTGAAAAATTAAATGTATTTTTGACCATTGATTATTTCTACGAGTGTTCTGCACACTGGCCTAAAGCAGTGACAGCTTTTGATTCTGTACAAATAGCAAGCCTTTGTTCACAAGAAGGTGCGCAGAAAGAAGGACTTATTAGCCACTCGTATGTGCAAGAGAAATGCAGAAAAGAGATGAAAATCCCAACGGTGGCCAGCCTGCGTTCTAACAAAAGCTCCAATCGAACAGTCACCCCCTTCCTCCAGCCCTCCTCCGCACAGCCTCACTCTCTCTGCCTCTCTCTCACACACGCACACGTATACACACACACACACACTGATACTGCACGAGCGCAGGTAATGCAGTGGACGCACACCTTGATCTTACAGCTGTTTTTTTTCTGCGTCTCATTCAATGCTTGCACCGACATCCAGCCCTGCCTACCCCGATCTTGTTTAAATATTTACTCAAATGACGGACTCAGTAGACGCACTTTTTTTTTTTTTGCCATTCCCCAGGTGAGCAATGCGGCTTACTTGTCTGCGCACCGCCTGATGCGCCAGTGATTGCCTAGCGATGGCAAAAGTGCGTGTCCGCTTTTGGTGCTGGGATACGGAGTACACGTTTTTGAGATCGTCTTTAGTAAATGCTCATTCGGGATAATTAAATGAAGTGCGCTTTATAAAATTAGTTGCTATCATGGCCCCTTCTCAACACTTTTTAGAAGTCTCTGTGGACAGCTGGCATGGTTGCCTCACGTTCTTGCTAATACTTTAGTTTACAGGACACAGAAAGGCGGTGTCATGGCGTGTGGCTGCGAGTGCGTGGCTGTGCCCGGCTGGACACCAGGGTTCAATCTAAGCAGATAATTTCTGGAATGGACTAAAAACCTGAGTAGGAAATATTCATGACATGCAAGGGAATACACTTTGCTCTGACGTCTATATATATTCCATAACGGAGAATACCTGGATACAAAGGTCAAATTGCAGGTGCACGCTTAAAAATAACGCTCCTTTAATTGAACTTGACTGAGTTATGTGGCTCCTTGTAGGGCCATTGCTTGACAAAGAGCAATTTCATTCTGGAAAGGGATCTTTTTATACGATTTTGGTTATGTTGGCTTTGAAATGGATCCTGATGTGTAATCAAAATCAGAAATCTTTAACGTGTAGCATAGGCTACCTAGCAGGATACAACGGACCAAGAAAAGGTATGCTTAGCTGATGGGATTGAAGGCCCTAAGAATCCTTTTAACCCATTGGTGTTTCCCAAATCTGTTAACATGGTTATTTATGTAAGGATTCTTCTGGAACCTTCATTGTGGATGACTCTTTAGGGAACCAAAAATGGTGCCCCACTGGCATTGCCCCGAAGAACCCCTCTGGCACCTTTATTTCTAAGAGTGTGGGCAGCACTGCTGAAACTCAGCACTGTATGTCATTGCCAGGATTTCACAGGAGTTAACTGTAATTTTTCGCAGTACACTGCTCTATTAAAGTGTATTGTGTAATCACGAAACACTAAGGCATCTTTTGTCAACAGACATAAAATTACTGTAAAATTGTATTTGACCTTTCTATGTTGTCTGACATTTTCAGTTTGTGCATTTTCATACTCTGTAAAATCCTCTTTAAATACATTGCATTTACCATATATTTTCACAGTAAAAACTACAATAAATGATGAAAATAATGATATTAAATAGATAAACACATGTAAATTTACATTTAAGTAAATATCAAATTAGCTGTTTCAATGTGGAGGATTATTTTGTGAATAATTGTTGCATTGCCCTCAACCCATAATGGCACCAAATTCAAAATTAGCACAAGAGAACACCGCTGTTCCACATTATTCTGTGTTACCCCCATATTTATGCACAGTGAAAAACACAAATTTATTAGCAAAAATAATTAGCAAAATTGCTTTTCATTGTGTTCTGAATGTTTGTTGGGGTTATGGAAGCTGATTTATGTGGTGTTACTTTTGATATACTGCTGAAACTGTGGCACACCCTGCATCAGAAAACCACTGGACAAAATGAATTGCATTTCATAAACATTGGTTCACATCAAATGATTAATATAATTGTCTGTTGACATTATATATATATATATATATATATATATATACACTGTATATATATATATATATATATATATAGTGATGTTTTTAATATAGGTAAATGAACTGTGTAATATGGGCTGTGGTCGCGTATGGCAATGATGGATGCATAAACAGATCATTTTTGAGACATCAACTGGGTTGTCCCTTTTATTCATCCAAGGATGAGGGAAAAAAATAAGCAGAAAGATCATGGAAAGAGTGCATCTTTTTACTTTGTATCCCGAAGCAGGAGTCTAAAAACAATGCTCTAAGGTTGTCTGGTTTTTAGGGAGCTCCATCCTGCAGCTTGTTCAGGCCAATACTGACACCTCCTTCTGGGGCTCCTGGGTTTAATATTGGTGGGGCCAGAAGGGGCGGAGCTATTTGTCCTCACTGGGCAGGTTTTCGGTGCTGTAAGGGGAGAAGAAGAAGGCCATGTTAGCAGCTTATTACATACCTCGACAGAGCTGGTGAGGGAGTCCTCCGATGCACTTGCATATCAGGGTATATTATAAGGTAAAAGTGACATTAGTGAGCTGTTTAGCATGAGTTGGTTTATTCTGACATAACGAGACAGTTCAGTTTAATATTAATGATGATACAATTATCATTGTTGACTGCATTCCTTTTACTGAGATGAAGTCTTCCATTGGTCTGTGCTCCAGGCTGTTTTTTTTAACAGTTAAACCACGGGTGTCAAACTCCAGGCCTGGAGGGCCGCAGTGGGTGCAGGTTTTCTTTCTAACCCTTTTCCTAATCAGTGTCCAGTTTTCACTGCTAATTAACTTCTTTTCCCTCTATTTTAAAAGCCCTGTTTTTAAGGATTAAGGTTCTGAATTGATTCTTTTCTTCATTAAATGACAGCCAAACAGAAATGAGACATGAAGCGAGCCAACAGATGCCAGCTAAATTGGGGCTTCAAACTCCAACCAGTTCCTTAATGAGAAAAACTGGTCACTAATTAAGAAGATGGTTAGAATGAAAACCTACAGCCACTATGGCCTACTTTCATCCAGATTGTTTTAATGTCCTTTATACATTATTTCTATGTTTTTTGTGATTTATTGACTCCTGGGCTGCTGTACTATTACAGCTGATATGTAATAAGAAATGAGCATACATTTGAAGTGGTTAATTCCTGTACTTCAACAGCAGCAAACTGCTACAAAACAACAATTTTGAGGTGCAGTTTATGGTGAAGTCACTGGATGACGGTGTTCTAATGTTAATATACAGTGACATGTTACAGTAAAATGCCGTAAAAAGAATAAACTAGTGGGTGGTAATTTACTTCAAATTTGCACACCATTTTAGTGACAGTGTACGCTTGTTCTAAAATGGCCCTTTTCTGGGTTATGTGGTTCCTCATAGCTCTGCTGCTTGACAAAGAAGCATTAAAGTGTTGGAAAGGCTCTCTGCATATAAAATTGGTTGTTTCAAGATTTGGAAAAAACAAAAATCTTTAATTTATAGTAGGCCACCTGGCAGGTCGAGAGGCTTACTTACCTCAGCTGTGACATTCATGTGTCTGGTGACTCTTCCTATGAAGTCAGTAGACAGACTGGGAAAGCTTGAGGGGTCATGAGGTCGTTGGAATGGGGTGTGTGACGTTCCTGATGTCTATGCAAAAGGATGAAGGTCCAAGTCCTTAGAGTCCTCGTGTTTCCTGTTTTGCTATATGGTTGCAGACATGGATGCTATCCAGTGACCTGAGACAAAGACTGGACTCCTTTGGTACTGTGTCTCTTAGGAGAATCCTTGGGTACCACTGGTTTGACTTTTTGTTGAATTAGTGGTTGTTCATGGAGTCCCGAATGAGGCACATTACCAGCATTGTGAGGGAGTATCAGTTACAGCACTACGGCCATGTGGTGTGATTCCCACATCTCACAGGATCATCATTGTTGAGCACCCAAATAGCTGGACCAGGTCAAGGGAATGCCCATGTAACACCTGGCTGCGGCAGATAGAGTGTCATTTCTGGAGGGTGGGACTGCAGCGGGGGTTGCCAACCAGGATCCCAAGCTGTTTTGTCATGTGGTACGTGCAGCAACGTGCTATACCCGTGTATGCGCCCCAACCTGACCTGACCTGACGCCTGGCAGGATACAACAGATCAGGGAAACCTGAACTTGTTATTGTATGCAGTGAGAGTCAGGAGCCATTGGCGTTTCACAAATCTGTGATCATCTCTTCATGGTTATGTACGGAGCCAGGTTCAGATCTAAATATATAACGGATATTTCTGGAACCTGCATGTGGTTGGTTCTTTTGGGAAGCAAAAGGCATTGCTCTCAGGATCCACTATGGCACCAGTTTTTAAGAGTGTAGAAATACAAGGTGGTGGCTGAAGAAGTTCTATGCATTGTTAGCTCACGACAAGGTAGTGAAAAAAAGAAGCAAATTAGTTGTTTTGGAGAAGACAGATAAGCACACACATAGACAGACACACAGATGCACTACGTAGCCTCCTCTAAATTATTGAGTTTTAACATTTAACAGGTGCATAACATGAGCATGCAGTCTTCATCTCCAGTCTTCACTGGCAGTAGAATGGGGGGTCCTACTGACTTTAAATTTGGTGCAGTCACAGCATGCCACCTTTGTCACAAGTCAGTATGTGAAATGTCTTCTTTGCTCGACCGGCCCCGGGTAACTATGAGGGCTAATATTGTGAAGTGGAAGTGCCCAGGAGTAACAAGATCACAGCCACGAAGCGGCAGACCACCCAAACTCACAAAGAGGGGCCATCAAGTTCTGAGGCACATGGTGGGCATAAATCGCCAATCTTCTCTTACATAACTCACAGCCAAGTTCCAAACTCTTTCTGTAAGCAACATTAGTAGAAGAACTGTGCATGGATAGCTTCATGAAGTGGCTTTCCATGTCTGTGTATTTGAATACAAGCCTAAGAGCGAACCACCATCAGACTCAGGAACAGTGGAGACGTGTTCTCTGGAGTGATGAATCACATTTCACTATCTGGGAATAAGTGAAATGATTGTGAATCAGGTCTTATTATTGGCCAGCAACACCACCTGGCTTCACAAGTGCTCTTTTTACCGAATGGGCATAAATTCCCAGAGATAGAGTCGGAAATCCTGAGGAAAAGAAGAGCAGAGGCTGCTGTAGCCACAAACAGGGGGCCAACGCCATATTAATGTCTATGGTTTTAGAATCATAAGTCCAGCAAACTGCTCTAACTGTGTGATGGTCAAGTGTCCACAACTTTTGGCTGAATTATGTAGACAGACAGATAGATAGATAGATAGATAGATAGATAGATAGATAGATAGATAGATAGATAGATAGATAGATAGAAAGATAGATAGATAGATAGATTTGAAAGCCACTATCTAATAAATATATAGATATATTTAAAAGCTACTATATAATAGATAGAAAGATAGATAGATAGATAGATTTGAAAGGCACTATATAATAAATATATAGATAGATTTGAAAGGCACTATATAATAGATAGATAGATAGATAGATAGATAGATAGATAGATAGATTTGAAAGGCACTATATAATAGATAGATAGACTTCTGAGTTGGCTAAAATGAACAAGAACAGTATTGCCGTTGTTGTAAAGGAGCCCTATTCTCTTATTATGTTAGAATGAAAGGATACCGAGGAATCACAGAGAAAAGAAGAACACAATGCTGCAGGAATATTTGAAAACGGAGATCATGAAGGACAGAAAGAAGATAAGGACAAAATAGCGAGAATGAACCACAGAAGGCCAAATGGAGCATATGAATTGACAGGCTAACATCTCTAGATCAGATTAAGGTTAAGCAAGGGGTGTCAAACTCACTACCTGGAGGGCCGCATTGGCTGCAGGTTTTCATTTCAGCCTCTTTCTTAATTAGTAGATGATTCCTGCTGCTAATGAAGCAGACTTGCAGGGCTAAGCCACATAATTAAATAAAGCAGCATGTCTAATTAACAGCAAGAACTGGCTTCTAATTATAAAACTTGTCACAGGGAAAATATGAAGCCATCATCACCTTCCAAGACCAAAGTTTGAGACCCCTGCCTTAGAGCTTGAGAGTGCACTCATTCTGACATTTTGAAAATTGCTTATATTCTTTTTCTGAGAACACCATCTAAATGTTTGCTGACATGAAGCAGATTAGTGCTTACTGTTAACTGTCAGTTGCTTAAGGAAAAAATAAGCAATATAGGTTTTGGAATTTTAAAAAGCAAGGTAATTAAAATCAAGGCAACAAAATGTGTTCAATTAGAAACAGTAATTGGCAACTAATTAACAAAGTGGCTGGAATGAAACCCTGCAGCCAATCCAGACCTCTGGGAGCCCCCTCAGCTAAAAGGTACCAATGGAACCCATACTATCAGGTTTTAAAAGTTCATGTTAATTAGATAAATTAGTAATATAGTTTACGGAAATGTAAACTTTAACACTGAAATTTTGATTAATATTGAAAGAGTGTGACAGGTTAAGAAATATTATTAATTTAATGACCATCCCACCTCTAATTTTTATCACTTTAGAATATTCTGCATATTAAACAGGAGACTCAGGGAGGCATGGTGGTGCAGTTGTTAGCACTGCTGCCTCACACCATCTTCATATTCTCTGTGCAGTTTATTCACTCCCCTTATGGACATGTGGATGGGTTTTGCTCTGCATACTCTGTTTATATGTACTAAATACTAAAGCTTACCTGCGGGAAAGTTAGCAGGAGCCTCAATTCAAGGGGATGCCCAGGATTGCCCAGGATTGGCTGCATCTCAGTGTCGGATTTATTAAGTAGATTAATACGATTTTTTCTTGAAATACAGTATTTACATTTACTGAGCAAATTTTAGGAACCACTGTAGACCTACTTATCATACAATTCTGTAATCAGTCAGCCATGTGGCCGCAGTGCAATGCATAAAATCTTGCAGTTAGAGGTTGGGAGCTTCAGTTAATGTTCACTTCAAACACCACAATGGGAAAAAAAAACGTGATCTCAGTGATTTCAACCATGCCACAATTAGTGTTGTCAGGCAGGCTGGTTTGACTATTTCTATAACTGCTGAATTTAAACACACCAGTCTCCAGAGTTTACTTAGAAAGGTTTAAAAGTAGTGGCAGTCCTGCACATGGAAACAGCTTGTTAATGAGAGGTCAGATGAGAATTGCTAAACTGGATCAAGCTGACAGAAAGGCTGTGATAACTTAAATAAGCACTGGGCACAACAGTGGTGATCAAAAAAGCATCTCTGAATGCACAACATGTCAGCCTTTAAGGGATGTGTGTTGCAAAAGCAGAAGATCACATTAGGGTCCACTCCTGTCAGCCATGAGTGTAAAGCTGAGGGTGCAGTGGGCACAGGATCACCAAAACTGGACAATTGAAGACTGGATAAAGGAAGCCTGGTCTGATGAATCTCGATTACTGCTGAGGCACACAGATGAAAGGGTCAGAATTTGGCATCAACAGCATCAGTCCATGCGCCCAATCTGCCAGTTCTGGCTGGTAGCGGTATAACAGCATGGAGAATGTTTAACATACTTTGGGCCCGTTAATACCACTGAATCATCACTTGAATGCAATGGCTTATTTGAGTGCTGCTGCTGGCTCTTTATAGCCACAATTTATCCAATGGCTCCTTCCAGCACAATCATGCAACATGTTACAAAGCAAAAGTCGCCTCACACTGGTTTCATGAACATGACAATGAGTTCAGTGTGTTCTTCAGTGGTCTTCCTAGTCACTGGGTATAAATCCAATTGAACACCTTTGGGATGTTGAAGAAACAGGAAATTCACAGGATGACTGTGCAGCTGACAAATCTGCAGAAATCGTGTGATGTAATTAAGTCGGCATGGACCAGACTCTCAAATTAACATTTTCGACAACTCGTGGAATCCATGACTTGAAGAATTAGAGCTGTTTTGAGAACAAAGGAGACCCTATCTACCATTAGTATAGTGTTCCACGAATTTGCTCAGTGAGTGTATGTGCGAATAGGTCCTACACAGTGGTGTAGTGGTTTGCGGAATTGTGAAACGAATGGGTGGACATTTGGGCTTTATACGTTCTGTTTTAAAGTTTCTAAATTGTTCGTTTGTGCATTTACAGAAGAGCAATTCAGAATGTGCACACATCGCGACAAAGCATTTGATGTGACTGCGCACGAAGATCGTTTTTATCACGTACTTATTAATTAAACTCTAAACCTTCCGTCAGACATAGTAAGCTACTCAGATCACACACGACTGATGGACACCAATAATGTCTTTTCAGTGTGATAACAAGCAAAACGAACAGCTCATTTTGCCAGGTGAGTCACGCAGGGTGCAGCTTGGGTCAACCAGACTGCGTCAGACAACGACGACATGAGCCGACAACTATCTAATGACGGCAATTACTTTAGTCTGCAAAAGTTGTTTTTTTTTTTTACTTTTAATTATGAGAATCCCTATTTTAATTGCCGAAACTAGTAGCAGTCATTGCAGAGGTCACACGGGGAGTTTACTGACCACTTCTCAAATCAAGAAACTCTCACGCTTGGCCGCTCGTCCACGGCTCTCGCCCTCTTCTTATGTCAACTCGTGCACGTCGCTAATGATCTCTTCTGGCCGCTCGTGCACGTCTCTCAACCTCCTCTTCTGCCTGCTCGTGCACATCGCTCATACAGTATTCTTTTCTGGTCGCTCGTGCACGTCGCTAATGCTCTGTTCTGGCCGTTCGTGCACATCGCTAATACTAGGTTCTGGCCGCTCGTGCACGTAATTCTCCCTCTTCTGCCAGCACGTGCACATCGCTAATGCTCTGTTCTGGCCGCTCGTCCACGTCTCTCGCCCTCTTCCTCTGGCTGCCTTTTCTCGTCTCTCCCCTCTTGTGGGATGCTGCCGGAGACACATCACCACTGTGCGCAGGAAGGGAGGCTCAGCTCGGCTCATTTGCATCTGTTCCTTAGGCCGTGTTGACAGCTTTTCGGTGACAAGTTCTAATTGCACAGCTTTCTTTTCCCCTTTTTTATTTAGTTAATCCTTCACTAATCCTTTTAACCCTGTGCTGCAACGTCTGCAGTTAAAACAACATCAAATGAGGGATTTGAAAATGGAGCAAGAGGCAACCTGAAGCATTTACTTGAAAATCATTTTATAATTTGATCCCGTAAAGGCAACCGTCCTAGTTTAAATTCATTAGGCGACCAAGGAAAGAGCTCAGTGCCAGAGAAGGTGGCACTCTATGCTCTCCTTATTTGCCTTCAAGCGTTTTCCAGAATATATGCTGACATTTAAGAAGATAAGACTCTTGTTTGAAGAGCAAAATATCACTTATGCAAACATTTTGTAAAACCTATGAAAATGAAACACACAGCTTACCTGTTTAGTTCAGTGTACACTCTTAAAAATCCTGGTTCTTTATGGTTCTTTACTGGTTTGTGGCTCTTATTGCTTGACAAAGCACCATTTCATTCTGGGAAGTGTTCTTTGCCTATGAAGACACTTCTTTGTGCTTTGAAAAAAAAAACTTTCTAATATGTAGAGAAAAAAATCTTCGATGTATGGCAGGCTACCTAGCAGGACACACACAGATTCTGAAAACCCAAACTTATCCTGTGGTGTTGTATGTAGTGAGAGTCCTTTTCAAATCTGAACCCACTGGTTTTTCACAAATCCGCTACCATCTATGCATAGTTATTTACTGTATGGTGCCTGTTATGGATTTAAATAAATAAAGGGTCTTTCTGGATCCCTCATGTGGATGGGTCTTTTGGGAACCAAAAATGGTTCCTCTATAGCATTAATCTGAACAGCCTCACTGGCACTTTAATTTATAAAAGCGTAGAATCTTGAGAGGTGAAGCCCATCCTGACAAATTCTTGTGCAGGGCAGGAGCTTATTATGGACAGGGGACTCTTATGGCAAAGGAAACTGACGTATCATAAGAAATGACAGGTGGACATGTGGATTACGTGCAAACTCCACACAGACAGTGACAGTGAACTGCCTCGACCTTGAGCTCAGTAATGTGGTGCTGTGAATCAGAAGCGGTGCTAACTACTGCACCTTCTTCTTTCAGATCCTGCTCAGTCCTGTTTCAGCACCACAGTGGCTGGCATTTACCTTAGCATCACTGAGCGCAAAGCAGGAGTCAGCCTTGGTGAGGGCAGAAGTCCTTCAAAAAGGCTTACCAACTTCCACATTCACAGAACTTAAACAGGGAAAACGTAAGAGCAGCCACTCACCTAACAGGCAGATGTTTGGGATGGGGGATGAAACTGGGAGACAAATGATACATGGACGTTTTGGGCTAAGCCAAGACACTCCAAGCCACTGGGTCATCATGTCACATTCATGAAGGTTTGTTTTGCAAAATGTGATGTCTTTTCAAAAGTGGTTAAGGTTATGGCTGAATGGCATGAGTTGTTCTGAATAATCTTTCTTTTGAAATATAGGCAGATTTTTCCAAGGTACCACTACATACTACTACTAATAAAATAGTAATATAATATACTAATAATAACAGATAATAATAATGCTTAAGCAATTCAGGACTCAAATGCTAGAAGAGGATGTGGACAAAGCTAATTCATGAACCCATTTTTTAATACATTTTTCCTTCCTCTCCCACCTTCTTCCAATGACCACTCTCTCCACAGCACCTCTACTACATCAGCAACTCCTAACACATCAACTGGAATGGCCAGTGCCGAGACCACCTCTGACCCTCGGTATGGGCTGAACATAACTAAAGACCAAGTAAGGAGACCACCGAGGAAGCTACACACAGAAAAAGCCACAGGGCCAGATAAAGTCTGTCCTTAGAGTTCTTAAAGCCTCTGCTGATCAACTTTGTGGTATCACCTGTTCAGTGTGTCCCTACAGCTCCAGAGAGTGCTGCTGCTGTGGGAAACATCCTGCATTGTTCCTTTTCAAAAGAAGGCAGGCGCCTCTTCACCTAATGAATACAGACCAGTGGGACTTATGTCTCACATCATGAAAACCTTTGAGAGGCTGGCCCTGGACTATACAAGTCCTCTTCTGGTGGACTACCTGGACCCACTGCTATTTCCATATTGAACAAAGATGGGGTTGGAGGATGCAATAATATTTCCTCCACTTCAATCTATCTGCTCCATAAGGCTTATTCTCAGCTGGACAAAGCTGGCAGCACTGAGAGGATTATGTTTTTTGATTTCTCCAGTGACTTCAATACCATCCACCATCTCTGTTAGAGTAAACTCAGAGATATGGCGGTGGATGAGCCAGTTGCGTCCTGGATAGTGTTGGGTAGACTGCAGTTTGTAAGACTCAAGGATTGTGTGAGCCACACTGGAGCATCACAAGGAACAGTCCTGTCTCTGTGAACTCAGACTATAAATATATCAGCAGGTCTTGTCACTTGCAGAAATTCTAAGATGATTCTGCACTTATGGGGTGTATTGATAAGGCAGATGAGACAGAATATAGCAGTCTGATGGAGAAGGAATTGTCTGCAACTTAACATTAGCAAAACCAATCAACTGGATACTGACTTTCGCTGCATCAAAGAGCCACTATGATTGGTCACTGTTCAGAGAGTGGATCTGGAGGTGGTCCACTTCTTCAAGTATTTGGGGGTCCACATCAATGACAGGTTGGCCTTGTCTGATAATAGAGGAACTATATAAGATAGGACAGAGCAGATAAGACTCCCTTCAGGTATTAACAAAGGAAATAAAGAAAAAAAAACTGAGTGTCATTATGAACAATGCTACACATCCTCTCTGTGACACACTAACACTGAGGACTGTCAGCCATTATCAAATCATTCAGCACAAGTGTGTCCAGAAACGCTACGGGGGTCTCCTTCATACCAACAGCAATACACCTGTATAGTGCCTCACTGTGACTGGGACTGCCAAGCCAGAAGTTTTCTTTCTTTTAATTTCCTTAATTTTTTTTCATTCTGGTGTGTGTTCAGACCTTTCAAATCTATCTATCTATCTATCTATCTATCTATCTATCTATCTATCTATCTATCTATCTATCTATCTATCTATCTATCTATTATTACTAATAACGTATATTGCACTTTTTTAATGCTATATTCTAATTATTAGTAAGCTTGACTCATAATTGGAAGTGCACCAGAATCAATTGAATGATAATACTGATATTAATTATTTGCATGATAGATAGATAGATAGATAGATAGATAGATAGATAGATTAGATTTGCTCTCTTACATATGTCATCTGTTCTTTAGTTGAGTTCTGCAGCCGGTCTTTGACTTGCAGCAGACATGACTGGAGCACATCTGGACCGTGCTTTAAACACTTATTTCACTATCTTTCATGCTTTTCTTTCTGTAGTAATTATCACTAATCCATTATTTTACTTCTTTTTCCTACTACTATTTTACTTATTGCATTGTGCTCTGCAAAAGGGAAGTGCACTGTAACACATTTTATCCAGCTACCCATTCACTTTCTCCTTCTGCTTCATCCAAAACAGGGTTGTGGAGTAACTGGAGCTCAGTCTTGGAAGCACTGGACAAAAGGCAAGAACAATCCCTGAACAGAGTGGCAGTCCATCTCCAGACAGACATTTTATTATTATTATTATTATTATTATTATTAGATAGATACTCAAGAGGGAAATTCTCAAATAACATTAATAAAAGTTACTTTATTACACTATTTCATATATACAGTATCTGCAGGAAGATAAAATTTCCATGATGCAAAAATTTAAATGAAATACATGTCACAGATAAATAAATAAAAAAGATCACTTCAGTCACTTTCAAATCACAGAAGTTCCATTTTAAAGAGGTCATTTTGAAGACTAGCTTTAAAGAAGCCAGAGTCTAAGAACATTTAAGTTCTGAATTAATTCCAGAGATGGTGGTCAGCTGAACAAAAGGCACAACCCCCATTAAATGTAATGTGGCTCTGGTCCCCTGAAGGCGAGGATAACTTCACGTCTTGAGACTGTGAGTGGGTTGAAACATATGGTGCGGCTTTTTGCAGATATGGCAGGGCAAGGCACTGAAGATACTTACAGGTCAACTTAAGGAGTTTTAAATTGATTTTTCTCTTTGGTAGACACCCAGTGTAATGAAAGTGCAGGGTGATGTGGCCCTACTTTCTAGCTGTCATCAGTATCTTGGCAGTGATGTGCTGCTCATACTACAGCTGCTGTGTAGATGTTATGCTTCGTAAATACATGAAGGGTTGATCCATAAAGCCTCTACCTACTTGAAAGTGTCAAGATGGAAGGATTGTCCGGTACCCTTGTTCACTTCCATTGCCCTCTAGGTTTTGTTCTCTAAAGGCTTTTTACTTTGCTTTGCCAAGTGGACACTCAGGCGGAGAGAGCGGTTCTCTGTAACGCCTCATTCACTGCATTGGCAGCCTGTTCTGCAGAGCCCTCCTGTTTAGGGTCATACAGGGCATTCATCCATCACTAGACATTCTGTACTGTCAGCAAAATGTCGTTACAAACTGAAATGGGGAAAAAGAAAAAAGTTCCTTTCTTAAATTAGAAACTTAGCAGGGTCAGGTCTTCCCACAGCACTCAATTACTCTTCATTTTCTCTTTTCTGCTTTTCATGAAAACCTGTTTCTATTGTTAGCCTGATGCTGTAGGCAAAGCATGCTGGGACTGACTTTTCCATAAGCCCCTCCAAAGCACCAGTGCTGACAAGGCACAAATAAGGCAAACAAATTACCCACCAACATCTGCAACACTGATAGACCACCTCTAGCCGTGTAGTGTAGCACTGCAAGATGAGTGGGCCCAGGTTAGTGCAAGGTATGGGTCAGCGACCTTCACGCTCCAACGCTCCAGGGTCGCTCCTTCACAGAGCACTGCTAGCAGGCTGACGTACACAGGGTTTCAGTCCTGCAGACCTTCCAGTTCCAGAAGAAGTTATTAATATGGAACACCAAGGCAGCGCTGCAAATCACGAGTCAGTGACAGAAATGACATGCAGGATGCTCTAGGTGAAATATTATAGCCATTTTCCATCATGCATGCAAAGTCATATAGCAACAGAACTACAACATAACTAGTTTTTAGACACTTATTTCAGTAATTTATTAAAACGAATGAATAAAAGACATTATTAATCCTATGATCCTGAATAATGATTCTCAGGGTACAGGAAAAACATATGTGGATCAATTACTAATTACCTTGGCAGGGATTATTCTTCACCTACATAATATTTTTCTAGATTTTAATTACTGTCTATTCCTCCATCTGTCCATACAAAGACTGAGTTCATCCATCCATCCATCCATCCATCTACCCATTTCTCTATGCACCCTTCTGTAAATCTGTACATTCCCTGATCCAGTTTTTCCAACCATTCATCCACAGACCCACTGCCAGTGGTAGTAGTAGGCAACATGATACTGGTGCCATTTACTTATAGGGTGAACACATTAATACCAGTGCAAATTAAAGAACATGATCAACCTGGAAACATGTCCGATTGTGGAACAACAAGCATTGAGCAAAAAATACTCAGAATGCCCCCAGTGTGACACTAGCCAGGGCTATATATTGTGCCATCATGGTACTCATATTCATTTATATACAGTTGTCAGACACATTAGCCTAAGAGGCATTTTTGGGCTCTGTTCAGGTAAGAAATGAGGGACACAACAATTGGTGTAGCACACTTGTTAAATTCCTTTCCCTCTTTAACCCCAGCATATTCACTGATACCGACACCGAGGCCACCCATATCCTCCATGACATCGCCCGTACTGCCCACTTGTATGGCTTAAAGATCAATGCATATAAGACCAAAGCTCTGACAACGGATGGATTGCAAGTCAATGTTCACCTCAATAGGGTCCAGATTGAACAAGTACAAAAATGTAAGAATTTGGGGTCACTGATCCTAAAGAAAAGAGAGGCATCCACCACCAAAGTCCACAGCCGGATCGGCCAGGCAACGTCTGCGTTTGCCTCGCTCAAGTGGTGCCTATGGAGGAAGCCTAACATCTCCCTCAAGTCAAATATCTGCCTCTTCTGAACACTAATCCTTCTGATTCTCTTCTTTGGATCTGAAACGTGGACCCTGCTCAAACAAGACCTGAACAAGCTTAAGGACTTCCAAATGCGATGCCTGTGGCAGATCCTGAGTGTCTCCTTCTGTGACCGTCATCGAAGTGAAATCATATGGACAAGCTACAACCAACAACCAACAGTTGAAGAGGCCATACAACAAAAAAGGATGAGATGATTCAGCCATGTCTGCAGAATGTACAGTTGCAGGATACCATACAAGTTACTCTGGTGGAAAAACCCTGGGGATTGGAAAGTTCAAAGAGCAGCACCTGAAAAGAGTCCAAACAAATGGAGGATGATCTGAGAAACCAGTGATTCAGCCTTAACGATGCCAAAACCATAGCCCTGGGCTGAATAGCATGGAAAGGCCTTGATATGTATATTGTGAAATCCAGACGCACCTACAGCAGTGTATGGGCTCTGGAGGAAACTCCATCCAAGGCTCAGAGAGAAAGAGACCGAAAAGCCCCAGAATGGAGGAGGATTCCCTAGTATTCCTTTGATGTCACTTCCATCCTTGTTGTGGAAGGCTTAGCGCTTCTGGTCAGTTCTCTATTGAAGGCCACCATGATCTAGAAGTCTGTGTTTCTTCAAAAACCACTTACTGGAAAGGACGGTCCTGCATGCACCTGGCCCAACCAAACCTTTTGTTAATGTGGCAGAGTATTAAATGGGGTATCCATCCTGGACCCTAAATCTAAGGTACATATTCAATAAATTTTCTTAAGGGAAAATCTCTCCTGTTTTTGAACCGAGTGTGGTCATGGGGGAGCTGTGCAATTCAACATTCAGCCAGTTGTCGCCATGCTTGTCAGTTATGTTACAGCATTTGGGTTTCAGCCAATGTCATCTGGGTCCACTTAGAAATACTGCCCATCCGCTTTTTTCTTTGTCGGTCTCTTCTCATTTTTCCCTGGACTGTTCCTTGCAAGATTACCTTGGATTTTGAGGCTTGACGATACTACTTTGGCTTCCTCCTCTCACCTCTTCCTCCTCTCACCTATTGTGAGAAGGTTTTCATTGTTTATTGAATGTTGTTAGATGATGAAATCGATCTTGTCATTGTTGAAATCCCTGATCTATACTTTAGCTTCTCATCTTCACTGCTTGTTTTTTTCTCTGTAGTTCCGATGTCAAGATCCAGGATTCACATGCAAATACAGTAGAAAGACTAAAAGAAACAGCGCACACCCACCCACAGGGCTTTAAGACTGATTCTTCTGTCTCTTTAGAATGGCAACGATTTGGCCAGGGCTGCTATGGTCTGCACAGACCTTGATATGACTTCAGATTTTTAACTCTCTTCACTGCTGATAGAACCTAAGTCCTCAAACTTGTTAATGGTCTCCACCTCATGAGTTGTGATCTTGATTGTGATCAGTTTTCCAGCATTTGTCATCAAATTGGTATTTTTGACACTATTCTCCATGTCATATGTCAATGTTGCTTCCTCCAGAAATTTTACCAGATGGGCAAGCTCAGTTTCACTTCCCACCAGCCTGCATATCAGAGGCTTGTGATGGAGCACCCTCCAACACTCACAGTACACTGGTGATCTTTGAACACGTCTGTCATGATATACTCAAGAAAGACGTTAAAGAACTTGGGTGATCGAATACAGCCTTGATGTACACCCACTGAAGAGGTGAGCCACACTCCCATTGAGCTACAGACAAGTATTGCACTGCTGGCCTTGCATACAGCCAGTGGATAGTGTGGCTCAGCTTGTGGCCCATGTTGTACTTTCAAAGTAGTCCACAGTGTGACACACCACCTCCTCTCAATTACCTAATTAAAGTCAACAAAGACATGATAGATGCACTGCTGATGCTGGCTGTACTTCTCGCACAGAAATCTGAGATGGAAGATTTGTTTTATAGTAGAATAAAAAAGCATTGACACCTGGAAAAATAACGAGATTAAAAGTTTTGAAAAATAATAAGAAATCTATTTTAAAGAGCATTAAAAATATAAAAAATAATTGTTGTCACAGCCCTTTGCCTTAACTTTTCTGCAGTTTTACAAAAAATCGTTTGGTCATTCACTCCAAGCTTCTTATAGTTCTTCTTCTGCAGACTTTGCCTGTTTCGCTAGTCTCTGTCTCTCCAGATAACTCCAGACAGCTTCAATGATGTTGAGATCAGGTCTCTGTGGGGACCATGCAGTCTGGTGAAGAAGTCCTTATTCTTCATTTTGCTGAAAATAGTTCTTTATGAGTTTGGCTGTGAGTTTAGGCTCATTATCTTGCTGCAGAATCAAGTTAGGCCTGATCAGATGTCTCCTTGATGGTGTTGTGTGATGGATGAGAATCTACTTGTACTTCTCAGCATCAAGGATTCCATTCATTCTGACCTGATTACCAACAAGAAATGAAGCCCCAAACCTGCAAGGTTCACTGCTGGTCACCCAGTTCTTCTACACACAAACTGCCTTCTGTTTTGAGCCAAACATTTCTAATTTTAACTTGTCAGTTCAGAGTACTTTGTTTGGGACTCCAGTTGCTATGTTTTATGCATAGACATGTCTGTTGTTTTTTTTCCATTTCAGAAGAAAGCTTTTTGGCAGCAGCTCTTTCATAAGACCACTTCTGACAAGATTTCTTACAATTTCAGTGGATGTCAGTTTGACGTATTCTCGTCAGTTGCACACAGATTATGTGGCTGACCACTGTGCTTCTGGTCCTTAGCTTTACCTGTTTCCTAATGCTTCTTAGGACAAGCTTGGATAGGACATTTTGAAGCTCCTGCTTGGGAGATAATATAAGAATTCCTCTTTGAGTCTTGTTACTATGCTTTTTCTAGCCATGCTGTAAGACTCAATGATTTGAAGGTTAAACTGCAGCAACCCATAACTTTTAGTTTGGTTGTCCTTCACCCAGTTGGATTCTTTCTACATCAACTACATTAGATGCAATAGAGTAAGACTCCAGTGTGGAAATGGTGTTGCAAAGCAGAGATCTGGTGAGATTTGTGCTTTGGAGCTGGAATCAGCAAGATCATTCTGCAACCAGCAGCCATGCCACCTGCACTTCAGAACAGGTAATTTGCCTGTAGCTAAGTATGGGAGACCAACCAGGAAAATCTTGAGTTGCTGCTAGGAGAGGAGGGGGTGCTTAGGTGGATCTCAATGCACCAGGGCAGTGACGAGGACACTATACTGTAAAAATGGTGCTGCCCTTTGCACGAGACATAAAATCCTGACTCTCTATGGTCATCAAAGATCCCTGGTCATCCTTTGTAAAGAGTAGTGTTTATCTCGATGTCCTGGATGAATTGCCCACAATGGCCTATTCATTCTGGCCCCTATTCATCCCCTGTTTCAATTTGGCTGTCTCTCTCACCAATTCACCATCTAACAGCTAATGTGTGGTGGGCATATTGGTGCAAAATGGCTGCCGTCGCATCATTCAGATGGTTGCTGCACATTGGTGGTGGTTGAAGTGGCTCCCTACTCTCTATGTAAAAACGATTTGAGTAGTGAGAAAAGTGCAAATTGAATGTAAAAAATATTATTATATTCTTCTTCTTCTTTCGGCTGTGTTGCCACAGCGGGTCATCTGCCCTCATATGGATTTGGCAAAATTTTACACCGGATGCCCTTCCTGACGTAACCCTCCCTATTCATTAAGGATGCAAATTTAGTAAATTAAAATGCAAGTCTGAATGAAGCTGAAGTAGTGCAGGATTTGATAAAATCAAACTCCAAAAAAGGCAAATATGGAGGACAGCAGGATTTCATTTGAGTCTATAAGGCTGCAGAACACCAAGATCTGATAGCACGAAGTTCATTGTAAATTGGAAGTCTCTTCAGAGTGAAGGTGCAGGAGTCCAAGATTTTACAGCATGAAGTTCAAAAAGGACAAACCTTTAGGCCAGGGAGATGTGTTATGATCTGAATAGAGTATTTGAACCTGAAGCTATAGGACACTTGGCTTTGATAGGGTCATGCTAGACTGGTATAAAGGGCAGCGAGTGTAAATCCATACCATTCAGCTTTGTTAGAATTAAGCTACAGGGGTTTGAGGTTTGATGTGCACAAGCTATGAAGGGGCAAAGCTGGAGAACAGCGAGATGTCATATGATTAGAGCCTTAGAGTCCTAAAATGTCAGTACAGATAATAAATGGCCAACATAATTTGGACAGGGTCACACTATGTTAAGTAAAGCTGCAAGTTGCTGAAATGGAGCTTCAAGAGTTTAAAATTGTAGGATAGAGAGAATGTAGAAAATTAAACTCTTAAAGGTCAAAGCTGTCATGCAGTCAGAAATGACTGGCCTGCTATGGTGGTCACCAAGGATGATAAAAAGGCAGATTTTAAAAATTTGTGTCTGTCAGATCTAATCACATATCTGAACTCAGAATGGACCCGCTAGGTTTTTGAGTACACTGTGTGCTCCCACATTGTCAGATCTTTGTTGGAGAAAGGTGACTCAACCCTTGGCGTGAGACTTGCTAGTTACAACCAGCATGTCAGGGCAGCTGAAGATGTCAGCAGGTAATATCTTTTTAGAAACTGTCAAAGTACAATCCCTTCAGCGGTATATAAAAGAAAAGTGATTTCTGAACACACAATGATTTGCTACAAAAGCTGGAGTATTTGTTCTTGTCTGTCAGTCTCCTCGGGTGCTGCCTGCAGTATTTAAGCTGCTAAGCGGTGTAGATAATGCCACCCTTGGGCTCAGTGTGATAGGCATTCTAGCAAACAGCACTGCAGGGTAAAGCAGGAAGTGCCAACGAAGTGATTCTCTGCATGGAACAGTATGCTGGCATCAGCTGTGGCACTTAACAATGAAATAATCTAGATAACGCTCTCAGAACGGCAGAGCCACGATAAGAGACTGTGGGTGATTGGCTGTGTGGCCTCATCCTAAGAAGCTATAAAGGAGGAGCACCTAAAAGAGTTATAAATCAAATTGAAAGAACGAATCACATCTATTGCCACCCTGGTGCCTTGCAGGGCTTTAATCTGACTGATACTCCATCTTAAAGTATGAGAGGAACACCATGAAGACTTAGCTGCTGGGGTTTTAACTCAATATATTAGTATTTAATGACCCGAGAGTTACACCCATGCTGCTGGCAGCAAATCAGCCAGAAATCATTCAACTTCTGCTGCAGCCTGGTGGAGATTCTATAATCCAGATGGCATTGCGAAGAATGCACCCTGAACAAACCATCTCGTAGCCCGATCCTATCAGATATTTATATTGTGCAGCTATATTTCCTTTGTGTTACATTTCATGACTTTTCCTTTTAGTGGTGCAGCGGTACCAGAAGGGGTGGTCATAACAAGGGTGTTTGGGGATCTTGTCCTGGGTCCTCATCGGAATGGAGTTTACATGTTCTCTCTTTCTCTGAATGGGTTTCCATCAGATGATTTGGTATCCTTCCACAATCCAAAGACAAGCAGGTTATGTGGATTGGTGATGCTAAATTGGTCCGCAGGCTCGCGTGTGTGTGTACGTGTGTGTGGTGTCCTCTCCAGAGATCATTCCTGCCTTGCGCTCTATGCTTCCTGAAATAAGCTCCAGCTTCCATGTGACCCTACTCAGGATAAAGTGGAATTGGAAGATGGATGGACTCTTTCTCTAAGGAGAAGAATTATATTATACAGTTTTATCTGGAAACATACATTTTTAGAGTAAGGTCCAGTTAACATCTAGAAATGGGCAGCTTTATCTTATCATTGTATTTAATTCTTTTGGATATTAAAGTCAAGTTTTTTTTATCTCTATGCTGCACGATAATGTCAGATCAGATCTATCCCTCCATCTTCTGCTGCTTGTTCGGGTCCAGGTTGTGGGGGCAGCAGTCTAAGCAGAGATGTCCAGATATCCCTTATCCACGCCATCTCCTTCAACTAATCTCAAGGGATATAATCTCTCCAATGTGTCATCAGTGTGCCCCAAGGCAGAGGTCCTCAGGGAGGCATTCAGCATACAACCTAATCAGGTGCCTGGACCACCTCAACTGGCTCCTTTCTATTCACTTCTTTGAGCTCCTCCCGAATGTCTGCACTCCACACCTTATCTCTATGGCTGAGCCCAGACACTCTATGAAGGAAGTTCATTTCTGCTGCATGTATCCATAATCTAATTCTTTTGCTCACTACCCAAAGCTTGTGACAACAGATGAGGGCAGCTCATCGATCAGCTGGTAAACTGAGAGCTTTGTCTTTTAGTTCAGCTCTTTCTTCATTATGACTGACCAATACAATGTGTGCATGAGTGTCGATGCTGTTCAGGTCCACCTGTTGTTCACCTAATCCCTTATTCTCTCACTCGAGAACAAGACCCCAAGTTACTTAAACTCCTCTGCTTGAGGCAGCACCTCATCACCCACATGGAGAAGATGCTCCATTCTTTTCTGGCTGAAAACCATGATCTCAGACTTGGAGTTTGCTGATCCTCATTCCTGCTGCTTCACCCTCGGCTGCAAACTGCACCAGTGCATGTCTGAGGTCACAGCTCAATGAAGCCAATAGGATCACATTATTTGTAAAAAGTAGACAAGTGATCCTGAGATCACCATACTGGACCCTCTCCATCCCTTGGCTCAGCCTTGAAATTCTGTCTATATAAATTATGTAGAAAACTGGTGAAAAAGGGCAACTGTGCTGGAGTCCCACACCCACCAGGAACAAGTCTGACTTACTATCAGCAATGCAAAGCAAGCTCTCTGGTTGTACAGCACAGAATAGCTCACAACAGCAGCCCTGGTACCCTATATTCCCAAAGCACCTCCTGTAGAGGGCACTTTGCAGGACAGAGTCGTGGACCTTTTCCAAGTCCATACAGCAAATGTAGACTGGTTGAGCATACTCCCATGAATCCTCCAGAGTCCTTTTGTGGGTAAAAAGCTGGCCCAGTGTTCCACAACTGTTATAAAATCTGACTTGTTCCTCCTGGATTCATGGTTTGACCAACAGAACCCTGGCACAGGCTTTCCCAGGGTGGCTGAAGAATGAAATCCCTAAATGGTGAAATACACCCTCTGGCTCCCTTTCTTAAAGATGGCAACCACCACCCAACTTTGACAATCCCCAACGCTGACACAATGTTGAAGAAGCAAGATAACCAAGACAGCCCAACAACATCAAAAGGGAGAATATCATCCATGCCCTGGGAGTTGACACGGAGTTGTTTCTTAACTACATTACCAACCACAGCTCTAGTGATGGGTGAGTGCCCTTCTGAGTCCCCTGACTCTGCTTCCTCAAAGGAAGATGCATGTTACTGGGATTTAGGTGGTCCTCCCGTTGCTCTTTCCACTGCTTTACTATATCTCCAGCTATATTGTTTGTGATCACAAGAGCCTGAAATCGTAAGTACAGCACAATACAATACAATTTATTTTTGCATAGCCCAGAATCACACAGAGTGCCACAATGGGCTTTAACAGACCTTGTTTCTTGACCGCCCCCCATCAGCCTTGACTCTCTAAGAAAACAAGGAAAAAACTCCAAAAAAAATGTAAGAAAACTCGGGAAAGACAATTCAGAAAGAGACCCCTTTCCAGGTAGGTTGGGTGTGCAGTGGGTGTCAAAAAATGGGATAAATACAATACAATACACAGAACATAACACAAGTAATCCTCAATACAATTTAACAGTGCAATAGTAATAGTACAAGAACAGAACAAAATGGCAGAGTAGATGATATCACATAAGAGGATTCTGATTTGTTGAGAGTGCTGGAGACCTCGGCCATTAAGCTGCCTCCCACCTACTGGCCATTCTACAGCTGAGTCAGTACTGGGCCGGCCAATCTGATGAAATTCCTAATCCCATCCAGGGTCAAAGGCCAATAGGTATAATTTCTTGGACCTTGAATCCTGTCAGATATTTGTATTCTGCAGTTTTATCAAATCTTGTTTTTTTCTGCATGTTGGATAACTTTACATTATTAGTGTATGATCCTGTCAACATTTTTTTCCCCTTTATTGTCTGTGCCATTTATAGCATTTTAGGCTGTGTTTGTCTGTTGGATATCAATAATCAGCATTTGAACTCCAATGGCTGATCTCCATCTCCTGAAACTGTAATTGCCAGGAGCCTCGTTCTGTCAGATACTTCAGTTCTGCAGTTTCATCTCCTTTGAGTTAAATCTCAACACACTGTAGCTTTTACTTCATGGTACCTGATTATTTTAGACTATTTTATTTGGAAACGATACATTTTTAGAGCAAGATCTAGTCAACATTCAGAAACTGGCAGCTTTATCTTTTTTGCAAGTGTGTACCTTTACATTTCAGTGTGCCTGGTATCAGTACTCCATATTTCAGCTTTTGAGCTGTCAGAGATTGTCTGATCACAATAAGATGAAAACAGACTTGCCCAAAGCCTGATCCTGTCCAGAGTCACAGACTTGTAATAATTTCTAATTATTTATTTATAGTTATAATTTTTGTAGTTTAATAGCGTCAGATATTTGAACTGCTTATAATTTGTAAATCATGTGGTGCCGGAGCTCTTTGTTACTGCCTGGGGGTGGAATGGCAGTGCGGCAACACTGCAGTTTGGGTATCGGAGTGCAGTGCTATTAACATTGAATTTCTTCATTGGACTATTAAATACATGAAATTAGTTCTGTTTACGCATTCTGTAGAAGCCCGGGGCACATACAGCCACCCAAACCCCGTCACAGACAGGCAGAACACAGGTTTAGTCCACACAGAAGATGGTTTATTTACAGTTAGTCAACGTTTTTCTCTGCTCCCCACAGCACAGTACACAGAGCACAATACAATCACTTCTCTCTACAGCTAGTCCTTTCACCTCCACTCCTCCTTCCCGAGCTTCATCCACCTACTCCTGACTTAGGCCATTGAGTGGTGACTGGCTCCTTTTATAGGGCACCCAGAAGAAGTCCAGGTGCCCAACCAACTTCTTCTGGGTGTGGTGGAAATGAGGTCAAATAGGGCCCTGCAGGCGTCCAGGCACCCCCTGGTGGTGGCCCCGGGACCCAGCACGATTAGGCTTTCATGCTCATTACCTATGGCCCCATTGGAAGCCAAGGCATTCTGGGGGAGAAACGGTCTTGAAAATGCTCTCTACCTCAATCCTTCTATGGTTGGAGCGTCCTAACCGGGTAAGGGCCCCGGCAGTCCGCCTCACCCTTAATGAAAATTACATGTATTGTGATGCTAGCTGTGCTACCTGGCTTTGCTCTGAAAATTTTCCAAGTCAACGGGCATCGGTTATTCTGACCTTGGTAAATTGGATGTATCGGAGGTACTATGTAACTAACTAAGCACTTTTCTGTATACAATACTTGTATTTTTTTTGACAAGGGGCAAATATTATTAATTCACTTGAGCTGCTTACTGTTGATCTTGCTATGACATGCACTCCTTGTTGGTGTTTATGCAGAAGACATTATGGCAAAACTTCCTATTAAAGCAGGGCTCAGCAATGTTACAAAGGTGATTTAAACTTAATTCATTCAAAGTTACAATTAGCATGAATGCCTAAAATTACTCATAGGAAAACCTGACTACTCACAGGTTGATTTGTGATGGCTCATGAAACTTCATTTATGTTTCATTTAAAAATGTCACAGATGTTTCTCTAAGGCGGCACAGTGGTGCAGTGGTAGCGCTGCTGCCTCACAGTTAGGAGACCTGGGTTTGCTTCCCGGGTCCTCCCTGCGTGGAGTTTGCATGTTCTCCTCGTGTCTGCGTGGGTTTCCTCTGGGCACTCCGGTTTCCTCCCACAGTCCAAAGACATGCAGGCTAGGTGCATTGGCGATTCTAAATTAGCCCTGGTGTGTTTGTGTGTGTCCTGCGGTGGTTGGCACCCTCCCCGGGATTGGTTCCTGTGTTGGCTGGGATTGGTTCCAGCAGACCCCTGTGTTCGGATTCAGCGGGTTGGAAAATGGATGGATGTTTTTCTAAAATTCCTTTGGAGAAATAACTTTAGACAAAAAGAAGACAAGAGACGCAACAGAGATAAAATGAGTCAAAATTAAGAATTTGGTTTGAAAAGCACAACCTATTGTGTGACAGCTCTTTCTAGTCTTGCGTTAATGTCTTTGAAGACTTAATTATTATTGTTAACTGATGTCTTTATTCAAAGGGGATTATAATATTCAACATGTGATTGCTTCCATTTCTTTTGCTCTTCCAATTGGAGCACAGGAAGATATTTAACTGTGGTCACACAGTGGGGTCTGTAGTGCAATTTGAACTCAGAACCACGGCGATTGAAAGCCAAAGTCTTAACCACTATGCAATACTGCCTACATTTTGGTCCTCTCTGAGTATGATCTAACTGGAGCTCAGCAATATAAATTGGAGCAACTAACACTATTATTAAAAAGCAATGAGTATAGTTTTGTAATCATAGATATTGGGAAAAGGATGCTAAGGATAGAACTGCCAGGTAAGTGGAACAGAAGGAGGCCTAAGAGAAGGTTTATGGATGTGGTGAGAGAGGACATGCAGGTGATGGGTGTGACAGAGCAAGATGTAGAGGACAGGAAGAGATGGAAAAAGGTGACCTGCTTTGGCGACCCCTAACAGGAGCAGCTGAAAGAAGAAAAAGAAGAAGAAGAAGAAGAAGAAGAAGAAGAAGAAGAAGAAGAAGAAGAAGAAGAAGAAAAAGTATTCTATTAGCACATTACCTTTCACCGCATATTACTGAGAACACAAAAAATGTGAAGAAACTACCTGGAAAATGTAAGCCTCTTGTGTGACTTTGCAGAGATCTCTACTGAAACTCAAGAGGAGACCCTTGTGAGAATATCAGTAGAAACATATGAGAAGCAGGAGACAAAAGAAAGTGACTACATTGTATTTCTTTCTGATCTCATTGTTGTCTAAGAGAAACCCAAAAGATGTGTGGATTTTGAATTTTCTTTCCTATGGGTTGTACTGCCTCAGTGTACTATAGGTTTGAATAGATGTTTACCTAAAAAAATCCACTAATTAATTTTACTCGCTTAAAAACAACATCCTGTTTTCTTCTTACGACATTCTGAGAAACAGCACGACCATCAGTCATTGAAAAAAATTGGGCTTCACTCTGTTCAGCAGCGGTTTGGCTCCATCGGTTAATTTGTGGTATTTGTTTTTTTTTTTTCTTTTCTCTTTTTTTTCTTCAAAAGTGTTGATTGTTGATTGGTATTGCAAACTTAATGACGATATGCACATGCATAGCAATGTTAGAATTTTTTAAAAATGCACTGATAAAGAAATTTTGTGCACTAAGTTCAGATTTAGTATCACGTCTGTTGCACACAGTAAAATGAAGTGCACCACCCAGCTACCGAATGTCACTTCCTACATTATGTCAAAGTTAACATAACATTAAGTAATGATTCATTAAACAGCTGAGTTTCCTTTTGAATGTGTTAAAATTTGCATGCAAGTTTGCGAGAGCATCGGTTTTGGTAACACATTTATAAGAACAGTTCCCAGAAGGTGAAATGTCTTTTGCAAATGCAACATGTCTAGGATGAGACAAAATGACGTACTCTAAGAAAAATGCAGTAATGATCCCAGAGTGCACTGTAAGTTGTTCCAGTTTGTAAATGTGTAGGCATGTAGGCTGCATTGAATTCCACACTGAAACATGTAAGCATGCAAATCTATTAGTTGTAGATTCTTATGTGGCATATCATACTACAAACTAACAAGCTATAACTGAAATATTTCAGCATATCAAAGAAAAAAATGTGAAAAATTTAAACAGCTCTTTAGTCACAATTTATTAAAATTAATTAATTGCAAAGTACAAATTAGGTATGGCCGAGATCCCAGTGGCTTCCTTTTGTTGTGACATGCAGTGTGAATTGTGGGACCTTCTATACACAGGGGTGTGACTTTTTAAATGGTGTGTCACTCCAGTCCATTCACATTCTGGACGCATCCCAAGGAAAATTAAAGCTAACAGGATGACCTGAGCACAATTTGGAGTGCCATAGCAAAGGGACTAAAAACATAAAGAAATGGGAGATTTCAGATTATGATTTTTTAATAAACTTGTAGTCCTTTCTGAAAACATGTTAGCACTTTGTCATTATGGTTTGTTGAGTGTAGCACGATGGTCAAAAATGACAAATGTATTAATTTAAAATTAAATTTATAAAACAGTAAAGTGTGCAGAAAGGGGACAGGTCTGCATATTTTCTCAGTCCAACATAAATCTCAATGGTATAAACCTTTATCTTTATGGTGTTGTGAATTGAATCTGAAACATTTTCTATTGTATAATCCTCACATTTTCTCTTTTTGTGCTGTCATCCCAGTGCTATTTTGTGGTTAATTTTTCTTTCAGTCACTTTCACTTGAGATCTTTTTTTATGAGTCCTATTGTTATGATTCTGCATTATTGAAGATATTGGGGCACCACATGCTTTTCAAAAGGACAACTCCACCTTTGGAAATTGCTTTTTCTAGACTGATTAGGATGTTGTGTTTAGATTTTGCACAACAAATTTTGCCTTTTGGCGGTTATTCTGAGTGAACTTAGGGTTTAAGGAGTTTTTGCCTATCCCTGATGATTCTTGCTGCCGCTCATTTCGTGGTCCACTTGCTACTCTAATAGTCGCCCAAGGGCACATGCCTTTTTTCTACACGTTCATAATATGAGGAACTTGATCTAGTCAGACAATGTATTTCTGACTGCTATACCTTCCAAACGTCAGATGCTGTCAGCACTTAAGGCCTGCTGGCTTGGTCTTCAAGCGTTTATCTTCTAAATCTTGGAATCATGTAGCTGAGTCAGTTAGATTTCAGCCCTTGGTGTGTATTTTGTCACCCATCGTCACATCACAAAATCCGGTAACAGCACTGCACGGCGCCTACTCTTGCCCATTGTAAGTTGCCAGTAATGATTGCTGCTTAGAAAAATTCTGTTCAGTATTAGCTCTGTGTAGTGTTATCTTTTCTGAGGTCATTCAATCTGATCTTACACTGGAGTTGTGATTTAATAGAGTCTGATCCTGCTACATTTGTGTTTTCTGCATTAACTTAAGCATGAGTCGGTACCTGTTTTGATGGATGATTTTAGAAAATATTTTAATAGTCTTGAGTGTCCTAGTGTCCAATACTGCTTAATCGTCCATCCTTGCATTTTTGTTACCTGCTTAATTCAAGTTAGAGTTACTTGGGGTTTCAGTCTCTTGTGGCCTGTAGGGGGCGTACTTAGCCTCAAACCACAAACACAATAAACACAACTACCACAGACACAGTCCTGGGTTCAAATCCAGTTATTTTATTTTATAACCAAAGTGCACTTTTCACAGGTTTCTACCCCACACTGCTGTAAAAGGTTCCATCACCCCAGCACTTTCTCCAATCTTCTCCGAGTGCTATCCCTCTCCTCTCCTGACTGCTACCCCCTGGGCCAAGTGGAAGGCTTTCATTAAACTCCAGACCTGATGCTCATTCTGTTGCCATCAGGAAGATCTTCTGGGTCAGGTGGGATTACACCAGTCATGGTGCAGTCCATTTCTCATAGTTCCCCCTTGTGGCTCAGAGGGTGGGCAAATGGGATCCTAATTCCTATGTTGTGCTGTGGGCTCACCAGAAGGGATGTTGCCACTTAGTGTATGGAGGGATGCTGTGCCCATGGCAGGCAGTTACCCCTTGTCTTGTCCTTCTAGCATCCAAAGCACAACCAATGGGTCAGATATCTGTATATTATAGCCTTTATAACAACAGTGTAATCAAATGTTGAGACACTATCTGTAAAGCCTTCCCCAGTCAGATATCACAAGCCAAACAAAATCATTTCAGAAATGCTGTATTCATATTTCATACCTTTATTTTCACATTCCATCTGTGATAGAACTGAATAGCCCATAGCGTTTCCTTCATAAAGCCACATACAGCCAGATATGTGTATTCTGAAAATATACATCCTTTGAATCAGTTGCTGTCAAAACACAGTAATTTGTAGTTTTATCATTTCTTCGTGTCTATGCCTGACAGATTTCAGGATATTATGTCTTTACCTCCCGGGAGTCTGATTCAGATTTAAGAAACTTACAGTTTAGTCTTTGTGTTGCCAAAACAGCCCAACGAAAATATCCTGTTATTTCTTGAGGTCAAGAAAAATGTTTGGGGCCTGATCGTATCAGAAGTGAGAGGTCAAGTATAATTTAATGGGGTCTGTCAGATATTCACTTTCAACAGCCAATATCAAATTAATATCATGAAGCTCTACTCCAAGTCCTTTCAAGCTTCAGAAAATTGCAGCTTTATCATTTTGTTGCTTTCCAATCTTGATTTGCCCATCAAAGGTTTCTGAAAGATCAATCATAAGGAAAATATTGTAACAACATAAACAGTGAGTGTGCTTATATATACAGTTAACACTGATCAGCGACAACATTAATAATGTACTGTATAGGTCTCATTTGTGACACCCAAACAGCTCTGACCCATCAAGGCACTGACTCCACAAGACCTGTGAAGGTGTCCTGTGGGATCTGATACCAAGAAGCTAGCAGCAGATCCTTTAGGTCCTGTAAGCTGAGAGGTGGGGTCTCCATGGGTCAGACCAACACATCCCACAGATGCTTCATTGGATTGAGATCTGGGGAATTTTGACACCAAGTCAACACGTTGAACTTTTTGTCATATACCTCAAACCATTCCTGAACAATCTTTGCAGTGTGGCAGCGGGCATTATCCTGCAGAAAGAGGGAGCATTGTTGCCATGAAGGGGTGTATGTACTTCTGGGCTGAAGGAAAAGGCCAATTCTCAATCTGACCTGGAAGTACAAGCAAGTCACGTGGGCGGAAGGACAGAAGCATTTCCGGGTGAAGGACTATATAAAGGACTATTGGAGACCCAGCAAGCGAGCCAGAGTTGGGAGGTAGTAGGACAGAGCTTACTGGGAGATGTGCAGGAGAAATTAGGAATTAAAATGACTTTACTGTTGTGTTTATTGTGGCTGTGGTGCTTTGGAGGCACTATTACAGGAGAAGAAAAAAGATTAAAAGTCTTCTTAGTGCTGTTAACCTGTATCCAGAGCGTCTGTCTATTGGGGAAAAGGTAGGCAATCGTGCCCACAAGTGTCCATTTTATTACAATATCTATACAGAGAGAGAGAAAGGGAAGGAGAGTAGGCCTTTTTTAGCTCACTACTAATATTTACATTTATTAATTATGCATCTATAGTTATTATTTTAATTTTTCTTTTAAGTCACAACTCTCTCACCACTTAACCAATGACCGTTATGGGTGCAGATCCCTTAATCTGACTCCAATTTATTGACAATATTTAAAAAAATACTTTTACTGTAAGTTATGAGTTGATCATAAGTTATTTTAATATTTGAGTTGGCATTGACTTCCTTTCATTTACAAAGTTTTAGATGATATGCCCTTAGAAAGATGTATAAGTAGGACTAATAGTCACCTTCTCTATGTACTATACCATTCAAGGTTAAGAGTCATTTAACAAGTGTATGTTGTCACACACGTGTGCATGGGAGGCAGCTAAAGGGCTCAAATGCGGGTAAGTCCATTCCAGACAGGGGGTGGTGGAGTGCACTGAGCTTTCCTCTCTTTTCTCTGCAAATCAGTTACGGGAAATTCCGCTGGACCCCGATGACGTCACTTCTGCTTCCAACCCCAATGACCTCATTTCCAGTTCTGACTCTCCTGACCTGACTTCCTCTGCTTGACCATAAAACCGCTATTTTCTTTCACCCAACTCAGTTCTGTTTCAGACTCGAATCTGTATAAACCTGCATCTAATTGCCTTCTTAGCAGTCTTGTATACGGGTGGCTGTCCCAAACCTTTTTTATGGCATTTGTCTGTTTATTTGAAAATGTTTTATAAAGACAACTCACACACACAGACACGAATTAACAGCAAATCGAATAAGTAAATGGCTTAGTGATATATTAAATGAAAGGAAATATAAACAATTAATATTGTTCCCCTTCCCCTATGGTGATAACAAATACTAACACACAACCAATAACACCTAACAATAAACACTCACGACAAAGTCTTGAACACAGTCCCCATGCAATGGTAGCAGATGAAGTGGAATGATGGAAAAGATAACAATCCTGGGAACAGCCTTCTGTAAACAATGTATTAAACAGTCCTACAGGTAGTCCTGATGCAGTGAGGGGTGAAGAGAACTACGATCGAATCGAACAACAACAGGCAGGCATGAGAGAGTCCATACATCTTTACAGGTTTGACAGTCTTGGATAGAAATGATATTTTCCACAGGAGGTACTGAAGACGAGAAAGAAGGGTGAATATGAACATAAAAGAACGGGGTGCCTTTGCTGCTTAGCTGGCTCCCTTTTAAAGTTCCCACCAGCCCTTCTTGTCCCCAGCAGCCCTTGCGCCCGTTGCAGACGTCCCATCAGGACAATACCCTTGGGGCAGCTGGAAAATGGAGTCCATTAATCTGTAGCGCTGCTACAGGCTAAGCCCTGCTTCAGAACAAAACTGAGCTTCCAGTGTGTACTCACAGAGAAAAAGGGTAAGCCTTTCAGTATTAATACTCTCGATAGTAGAGTCCAAGGGGGCCAAACCCCTTTGTTGTTGTCCTGTATTCCTTGTGCTTTGTGGGTGGAACCCCCTGCCCTGATGCCACCTCTGAAGCACTACCCTCGGCCTATGTATTTGAAATGGGGCGCAGATTCTTCAGTGTTTCATTGATTGTTGTTCAGAGAGTAAACTTTCATAAGTATCGATTTCCTGATTTCTGTATTGTTTTGCTTCAGTCCTAAATTTACGATTACTAGATTATGGATAGAATTGGTTTGTTGGTTTTTACATCTTTAGGCAAACCATTTGAATTTTCCAGTTTTTTGGGCATTTTGGCACTGTTTGATTGGTTTCAAATAAATGGATTTTTAATAAAGATTTTAAATTGGACTTGTCTCACATATTCATCTTCCTAGAGGGGTCATTCTCTATAATTGTAACTTTTTGGACATGTGCAATATGTTTTAAAATTCTGAAGCCAAAACCCTTTTGAGGGCCATGTAGGCTAAAGCTGGCCAGTAGAGTCTGTGGTCAGGTTTCCTTTGGTAAGGCCTTTTCACAGCAGGTTAGGGAAGGCTCTGGTCTGTTTTATGGGTCTTTTAGTGGTCTCACACCATTTTATCATAGTAGGAGCACTCATAACGTGGCCTAGTTATCTATAAACAAATACCTACAAATATATCTTATGTAATGGAGGGTATGAATGAACTGGCACCCTAACTGGGATTATTTGTATTCCTTCACCTGGCCTGGAGGCCATCAAAACTGATGGACAGCCTGGGTGGATGGGTCCTTCCTTTCCTGGTTGGAATACCCTAATGATGGATGGACCAAGCAGATAGATGGACATGCTGGCCAAGATGTATGCTGTCTCCTTCCCAGTCAGAAGGCTAGTATAACAGAAGGACACGGGAAAGAGCATCTCCAGAAGCCCTATGTTCCCACAGTACATTGGATGGCAGCATCCCCTGACATATCTGCCACTTGGATGCCCGCATGGGAGTTGTAGTTCTGGAAAGCAGCTCTATTGGGGTCCTCAGAGGTGACGGGAGGAAGCTACCCTATCTCCTGGAAGTGCTTTCTGACTATGGTGGTAACTTTCTGGAAGTGGTCTTGGGTCAAACTTCAAAAAGAGCCCTTCATTTCACCCAGCAGAGCTGGAGTCAGAAATGAAGGAGGAAAGACAGACTAGGGAGGATTACAGGAAGAAAGAAAAGTATTGTGTATTATGAAGAATGAAGCCTGTTCAATTCTTCAAAAGTCTCAGAGCATCAGGGTGGCACATTGATAGCACTGCTGCCTTACAATAAGGAGACCCAGATTTCTCATCCTGGGTTCTCCCTATGTGGAGTTTGCATGTTCTCTCTGCATGTGTGTGGGATTCCTCTTGTGCTCCAGGTTCCAAACACATGCATTTTAGATAAATTGCCAACACTAAATTCCTGTATGTGTGTGTGTGTGTTTACCCTGTGATGGATTTTTGCCCTGTCCTGTGTTTGTTCCTGCCTTGTGGTGTTTCCTAGCTGGGATAGGCTCCAGTCAGGACAACAACTCTGTTCTGGATTAAGCAGGTTTGGAAATGACATGACATATTTGATCCCATGACTGTTGTCTGTGCTGTTGTGTCTGGGGTTTGGGCAGTGCAGGATTTACGTATAACCTACACAAGCTATAGCTTAGGGTCCCCGCCTTCTTGGGGGCCCCCAAAACAAATTGTCCGAGTGAGCAATTGTCATATATACTTATAAAGGGCCCCATGTCTCAAATAGCTTAGGGCCTTATCAAGTCTAAATCCGGCACTGGGTTTGGGAGTCTGAGATGCTCACATTGGTAACAGATGTATCAGATTAGGTGTGGTGCATGTTGCATATATAGGGCGGTCCAGATCTAATTATGTGATTTTCATTACGCTATAACTTATTAAGTTTATTACATAGAAAATAACCAAAAAAATCCTGGGCCATCGAGAAGCGTGTGAACTGACGACATGAAGAATCGTCTTCGTGCCGAACTGGAATCGTCACTGCATAAATCAAAGTCATCCAGATGATCTGGATCTGCATAATTAGATGTGGACCACCTTATACGATTTGTGTGTTCGTATGTGTGTTTTGCCGGTATTGTATTATCACAACTGTTTTGAGGAGACATGCAGGCAAGCTCTTCATTGTACGCATGACAATAAACTTGACCAAACTTGAATTAACAAGATCTTGATCTTCATCTCTTCTTCTTAGAGTCTGGTCCTTCTGATAACAGGTACCAATAAACTACAGATACTTAAGCTGCAAATCCTAGTGGTCCAATCCTGTGAGACATTTGAAGCCTGCAGCTTTGCATTGTCAGAGTCTAAGCCAACTAGATTTTTACATATCCTAAATATGGGGCCAATGCAGGAAAGACTTTAAGGCAGATTTTTACTCTCGGCTTTGCTGCCTGGAGGTGACAACTTGATACCCCTTATTAATTCTCGGCTTCACCCTCAGTAGTCTGATTCTGCTTGATCTAGATATTCGGTGTCTTCACTTTATGAATACTTTGTGAAGTTTTCTCTGCACAGCATTGTTACTGTTTCACTGTTACAGCCTACTGTTCCTGCTTGGCTTCCTCTAATAATGCTGGTAGGATACGTTGATCCTTTGATTTCAGTGAGTTAACCTTCACTCCTTTGCGACAGCCTGTTTCATTCATTTGCCTGTCTGGCTGAAAGGACGAGCCAGAGATGCTTCATCCTCCGGCTATTGGACTGTGGGGTCAGATTCTACCTTTCTGACGCTCATGTGTCACTGAAGATTAAGCTGTAGGTCCCTTCACTGCAGCTGCCACATGGGTTATTGCTTCAGAACTCTGCCAGTGGCCTTTAAAGTTCAAAGAATACTTGTGGTGATGTGCCTTCTCTCTGATCTATTAGTCTGAGTAATCTGTCCTTCTAATCTAAGGGACACCTTGCTACTCTGGATAAAGGGGACTAGTGATTTTGGTCACAAAAAGCCATTGTCGAGTTTAAGTCTCCCATGAATCAATGTCCACTGCTCACTGTATGAGAAGAACAAAGATCAGTTTCAAAGGTGCACACAATGGAGGGGCAACTGTAGGATCAGATGCCTGTCCCAACTGACTGACCACCGTCACACTTTATAGAGGGGAGGGGCAGGAGCGGCAGCAGGCTGCACTTTGCCTTTTACACGCTCCATTAAACATCTAAACAGTAATTAAGGGGATAGAAGAAAATGAGAGGATTTCGCCCAAAGTGACACCCCAGTGCTTAATATTCAGCTCACAAACACGGCGGTTAACAACTGCACTGCCAGTGGCTTTGTAACTCTCACTGTCTGAACTGTCCACGTCCCGCTTCACCGCCTTTCTGAAAAACTGAGGAGGGTGGGCAGGTGCAAGTGATTCTTTTCAGCTCCGTGTTTGTGGGCATCTCGTTAGTCACTACATGAGCTCATGAAGGCAGGATCTCTGAAGTGAATGCGTGCTTTTGTGGGTGGATTGCTTAGTTGCTGAGTGTGTGGGTGTGGGTGAAAGGGAGTGCTGGGGCCTCCAAAGTGAAAGTGGAAGGAGATTGGGGTCAGCAGTGGGCTAGTGGCTGGGTGTGCTGAAAGCTCAATCGTTGGCACATGTAAAGATGTGTGTGTGTGTGTGTGTGTGTGTGTGCATGGATGTGATGGGGATGTATGTACTAAACACTCAGTAGTGACATTGTTTGTGTGTGAATATACTGGACATCATAGCTGGGTGTGTGCATGGATAAAAAAAAGTGGCATGAGCTTCCCATAGAGGGTATGAGTATACATGGGGGTAGTAGTGTGTGCATGGGGGGGTGTGGGGGGTGGTCATGAGTGAATGGGTGATTTGAACTGGGGTTTGGGTGTAGATGGGCATGCTGATTGTTCACATGGGTGTAGATGGGTGCAGTGAATGGCTGATCATAACACTCAGGAGGGGTTTGGGGTGTAGGCTGCCTTTCTACTTGCCCTTGGACAGTTTCGAGTGTAGTTGGGTGTGCTGAAATCTCAATAGTTTTGGTCTAAACCTCTATCCATAGGTGTGCTGAGCTTGCCATAAAGGTACACATGAGTGTAAATGTGTGTGATGTAGAGTGTGCAGAGGTAGATGAGTGCAGTGAACTCTCTGTTGTGCTCAGCTTATGGGACAGCAACAGAATCTTAAGTAGAAAAGAAATCAAGAGATTAACTGTAACCAAAGCAACAAGCAGTGGGTCCCACCTAGGAAGTCAAAAAACAAATAACCAGAACTACAAATGTGTGACAAACATTGTAGTCAAATAAAGAAGGTATGATGCGCATGCGCAAGGAATACAACTTACTTGCCAAACCAGAGGCTGGCAATTTTCTCTAATCCTTTCTCTGTTTTTCCCTCTGCAGATCGGTTGACTGACCGTCCCAGCACCACTGATGTCATTTCCAGTTTTTGCCCTCCTGGACCCACCCCTTCCTGTCATTACACCTTATAAGCCAACACTCAGCTTCTGTCCATCAGTTCTGTATTGGACTCTTGTCTGTGAAGACGTGTTCATTAATTTGAAGCCAAAACATCAAGTATATGGGGTTAAGGTGGTACCCTAAATCTTTTCTTGTGTTTTGTCTCCTTATTACAAAGGCAAGAATTTAAAAACTAACAAACATACATGTAACCAGAGCAAAACATTAACCTTAAAACATTGTCAAAAAGTAGAGCCATAATTCATCAACCAGAAGTATTTCAGAACAACACAGAACTTAAAGTGGTATGGTCTGGGTTAATTCCAATCAATGACATCCAGGAATTTCACAATGTGATCTTTATACTCTTGACCTGGATATATTACGCATTGGTCACTTCTGGTTGACCTTGCCTGACAATGGCATAGCAACCATACACAAATACTCCTCAAAATCATGGTGCCCATAAGGAAAACAAAATGGTGTTGCTAGAGAAAGCAACTTATTTTCAACATTGTTGAAAACTCATGACGCACCAAAATAGATGTGATCACGAGATTCCCTGGCCTCTAAAGCCCAGGTCTAAATAATTTTTAGCTGTCACTGAGAATTTTAAAAATCAGCAACAAGAGTCTTATCATAGCATTTGTAGAAGACCCACATGGAAATGGATGATCAGGGGGGAGTTTGGGTGTAGATGAGTGTGCTACTTGAGCAGGATCAGATGTGGGTGTAGATGGGTGTGATAGTGTGAATACCTGTGTGTGGGGTTGCTGAGCTCTCCAATTGTGAGGGTGTTGTTGTATGCTCAATTCTGTGTGTGTATGTAGATGTGTTATTGAACTTGGAGCTCTAAGTCAGCGTTTCCCAACCTGTGGGCTGTGACTGTATTGCAGATGGGCCACAGCTAACCTGAGATGAAACCCCTGTAACCTCTCTGATGATCGAACTTGATTCACAGTGACAGCATCATAGATGGATTGCGGTCAATCATGGACAACTTCCCCAACCCCTGCTTTGATGATCATGCTTGATTCACGGAGGGAGAAACACTGTTGCTGCGGATTTAGATCTGTGTTTGCTTCTAGACTAGATGGCTTTGGTGATGGGGCCATGAGAGGTCGTGTGATCTGAAATCTCAGTGAAGGATGTGGGAGCAGACTGGTGTAGTGAACTCTCAATTGCAACCTACAGATAGATATGCTGAGTTTTGGGGTGTATTTATGTAAACATGTGTGCTGAACTCTACATATTGTGGGGGTTTACAATGTGGGGGTGTGCAGCTTGAGTATATGTGGGTGCACTGTATTCTTGGTAGAGGAGTCAAGTGCAGACAGATTTGCCAGATGTTTAGTAGTTGCTGTAAAATAGGTATACATGGGTGTGCTGAGCATTTCATAGTGAGTGTGTGTATGGAAGGGTGTGAAGGTATGGATAGCTCCGAATACGTGTGCATGGGTGTGCTGTACTCAAACTATTCTCAAATGTAGATGGGTGTGCTTAATGCTCAATGGTGTGTTCAGGAGACAGGTGAGCCTGCTGAATTCTCAATAGTAGGGATGGATGTAGATGGTTGAGCAGAATGCTGAACAGTGAATACATGTGTTGGTGGGTGTAAGTATTCTGGTATTACTGTCAATGGTGGGTTTAAGTGTGGATTGGTGTGCTGAACTCTGTGAGTTTAGACTCACTACCATTTGTTGGTGTGCTGAACAAAAGTGGGCATGTATGAATAGATGTCAGCAGGCATATATGGTCATACATGGTGTGCTGAGCTTTCCATGATGTGTGTATGTGTGTATGTGAGTATCCTGAAGATACAGTTAGCAGTGGATCTTAGTGCAGATGGGGATTCTTTATTCTCATTAGTGAGTGTGAAATGGGCACGCGTGGGTATCCATGGATGTATTTAATGCACCGTAGATCATGCAGGTCTATTGCTGGTGAGAGTGATGAATTCTCAGTAGCAGGTGCGGGTGAAGAACACATGACTGAAGGCTCAGTACTGTGTAAGTGGGTATGCATGAGTCTGTGGGGCATGTTGAGCTCTCTGTAGCTGGTGAGTATGCTAAGCTCCCAGTTTTGAGTTCAAGTGTGCATGTGTGTGCTGAATTTTCAGTATAGATGCGGGTGAATGTGAGTGAGGCTCAAAGGGTCTACACATATGAAAAGGATCTCCTTTTTGTTGTAATGCCTGTAGGCCAGTGTTAGAGAACTGCGTTCCTAGGGTTCTGTCCATTTAGAGAGGCTCCTTGAGGGTTGTGCGCTTGTGTGCATGTACACACTGTTTTGGCCACTGGCTGGTGCATGGAGGCTATCAACCACTATTGGAGGTCTACCAATTTCTGGGTTAGCTTTATTGCTCAAGCACGCACACAGGGAACACTTTATCTTTTTCTTCCTCCAGCAGCCATTGCACCACAAAGACCTTGAAATGTTTTATTCAGCTGCCTTCCAAATGCTGCCTGATGCCCCCACATTGCCCAGGGCTGAACAGTTGACTCTTTCAGGCCAAGCTCTTCACTTTTAGCACAGGCAGGCAATGCTGTGGTGGATGAAGTAGCTGCTGGAAAGGGTGGCCAGTGGGTGGGTGGGGAAGCAGCAGCGGTTGCCAGCATGGACTTTGCTTGGCCTTGGTTGCTATAGGAATTATTGACGGCCTTTCAGTGAGATGAAGCTTTTTCGACAGGCACCAGGGAGCTGCCGTCTTTGTTTTTCACATAATCCTACTCCATCCACAAGAGAGCTGCCTCCTTCCTTCTCGCCTCGGCACTCACCAGTCTTTCCCCGGATTGATTTCTTTCCTTATCCTTAAAATAAACAAGCTTTCATCCCCAAGAGGCACATCAAAATAAAAAACTTCAGACATAATGAAGAAGTGAGAGGATTTCAGTCAAAGGAGTGGGCCTGCTCCCACAGTGACCTAACCTCAATAGCGAGGCACACCATCCACGCAGGGGTCAAGCATTGGGCCACACATCCTTTTCTGAGAGGGACAAGTAGACAAGAGGTCAGTGGCACACTGGGAGCCAATGGCTGAACAGGTACAGCAACACACAGCGAGTCACAATCTAAACTGGGAAAGTACCTAAAACACATTGAGGATCTTAAGGATTCTCCATCTGTGCTAGGAGGTATGTAGAGACAATCTCAGTACTGGAAATTGTCCCATACTCTAACACAGTGGGAGTCAGTGTCTGAACTGAGGGGTGTGGAGGTGTGTTGTGTTGAAAACCAAAGAATCGAGCTTAATATCATACATGGCCACATTTGGGACATAGTTAGAGCCAGTAAGTGAATGAGGAGTCATGGACACAGACCACAGGAATGATCTTGGAGTCAGTATCAGTAAAGGGAAATGTCCATAACTGTCACATTATGGTGATCCGTATGAAAATGGAGAGGTGTGGACGACGGGCACTTTGATGAACTTGGGAACTGCACAGACCTCAGTACTTGAAGTGGTACTCTGTGCATGAAGTATGCAGCATCAGCAACTCCTCCAAATTCTACATGGAGTATCGCCATCTTTTTTAAGCACATCAGTCAGTACTGGAACCTTTCCTCAAACTTTCCCCTGCTATTCAATCAAATGTTGACATGTCACAGCACTTGAAGCTTCATGGAGGTCCTCCACTCCAACTCTTTAACTGAATGTCACTGTTTTTAGTACCATGCCAGTAATTTGGTTCCACTTAAAGTGCTGCTAGAACTCTAACATGGTGTGAGTCGGCGTCTAAACTGGGAGGTGTGGCGGTGTGTTGTGGTGACAACCAAACAAATCAAGTTTAAAAGCAGAAATTACCACATCTGTGAAACAGTGGGAGTCAGTATGTCAGTGGGGAGACATGGACACAGGTCACAAGGGTGATCTTGGAGTCAGCATCAGTAGAGGGAAGTGTCCGCAACTGTCGCATAATGGGAATCAGTATGCCAATGGGCCACTGTGAATACCCAGAATTCAGTGCATGAAAGGTTATTAAGGGAGTGAAGTAGTACCAACACCTCTTCCAAATTCAACACATTTTCGTGAATCTTCCCCCTGCTATTCTGTCAAATGTTGACGTATCCTATATTTTGAAGTTTCATCGGGGTTTCACCCTCCAACTCTTTAATCTAATGTCACTGCATCAAGTATGATGACAGTGATTTGGTTTCACTTCAAGTACTGCCACAACCATTTGGGAGTCTGTGTCTAAACTGGGAGGTGTGGATGTGTGTTGTTTGTGAAGATTAGGCTTTTATTTTTGAATTTGTATCATTTCTCCTTGGTCTTTTAATATTGATAATTCATTTTAGGGATTTTAGAGGTCAGGGAATCTTGTGGTCACATTTGGTATTGGGCTTGATACGATAGTGAAAATAAGAAGCACTGTTATGGGTGCTGCTCTTTTGAGGGCTGTTTGCTGACAGTTGTGATGTTGTTACTAGATACGGTCAGCTGGAAGTGTGTGGCATGTGATACCAGTGGGTTGAAGGTATAGAGATCTAATCATGAGTTCACTTTAAATCTTAAAACTTTATTTCATTTGTTAGGTTGAAATGTCCTGGTTAATAAATTATAGCTCCATTCCTTAACTATGTTTCAAGATTAATGTTTTTGCCATGATGATGCTTTAATTTAATATTATGATAAAAACCTGTGCTTTGAAAAAAAGACAGTTTTAGAAACAATTTGTTGTACTTACTAAGTGAAAAACTAGTGCAGATAAGACCTTAGGAAAGATCTTTCAAAAAACAGTTTGACCTTGTCCATGGCTGCAGTTGGGTGTTGGGTTGTGTGAACAGTTGGAGGTGCCATTGAGTCCCCAAAACCTTCATATATAAGACCCAGCACAACTCTGGGCTCAAATATATGTATTTGTAATCCACATAGCTCTCTTCAGACAATAAACACAACCAAATACCAAATACCTTTAGATGTAATAGTGGACTCCTTTTATGCTGGACCCAAGAGTACTTCTAGTGGCACGTGGTGGCTTGATGGAGGCACTTCCAGGTCATCTGGAAACCAGGGTTGACCTCCCCTTGCAGTACCCTCTATTGTTTCCCAAGGACCCCTACAAGCCTGTACTTCCAGACTCCAATTCCCATGCAGCCCTGCGGGTGTCCAAACTGGGACCACTGGAGAGAAACACTGTCACCTGTTGATTTGGGGAATGAACTGCTTCCGTCTTCCCAGCCCATTAGTCCTTCCAGCATCCCAGCCAGGATGGGAATTACAGGGCGTCCTGTCTGGGTAATGTTTGTAACCAGGCCATCCTTCCATTATGGCTCGCCTGGCTTGGTAAGAAATCCTCCTCCATCCTGGTTTCACCTTTGCTTAAATAAGACTGGTCAAAGAACATGAGGTCTGAACCAGAGGAGTCAACCTTGCAAAACAATGCCCAATTGTTCCAAGAGGCACTTCAAGGAAGCACAAAACCAGCATAAACTTAGGCTAATGAAGTACCCCAGAGTCTCTGTGTCTCGGCCATCCATCAATTCCTGCAGAGGGCATAACAGATCAGAGATCTGCCATTCCATCCGTGCAGAGGCCATGATACTCTGGCAGAAGACAGTAAGATTGGGAAAATGTATATCTGAAGAGGAGGTTGTGGACCTCTGTGTCAGAACCACTTAGGAAGTCAGAATGCATGGAGACATTGACATGCATTTCATCGACACACAGAAACTCAATATCTGAGCTAGGATGGTCTAGGAGAGCAGGGCAAGATGGACACCCACCTCAGTGATAAAGAGAGAATCAGCATGTAAACTGAGACACACATGGATAACTCTCACAGTGACATGTCAGAGGCCTTCGCTGTGCACATCCCCTTCCTTTTGTGTTTGTTTTTGCTTTTCCCTAGGCCCAGGATGAATGGACAGACAGAATTCCTCATGACTATGTTGTGAAGGTAAAGACGACCCCTCTCTGAATTTACATTCAAAGTCCTATCATGGAGATTCCACAAACAAATCCATCTCCCTGCAAGGCTGTGATTTAACACATAAGCCAAATGAAATCCTGAAATGCAAGAAGACTTGGTTGCATCCCATTTTAATGGTGCCCATGCCTCTTGACTGAAAGATAAGTCTAATTCTTAGTTCCGTACAGGCCAGAAGCAATTTGGCAGCATGTCTTTCTGTGATCGGTTAAGTCCATTCTCAAAGACTTTAGAAGGTTAGTGGGACAGAGAGGTTGAGTGATGTCAACAGGTAATAAATGTGCAAGAGCAAGTGGAGGTCACCATTGATAAAAAGGAAGGTTCTTTTCTTTGTAATAGCAGCAGCGATCATGTTCAGCAGGCCAACAGCTCAGTGGCTGCATAACATAACTTCCCAGCAAGTACTGAGGGCATTCCAGTTTATGTCGTCACTTCGAGGCTGACAGACATGTCACATTTTGAAAAGACCTATTCATAATTTTAAATAAACATCTTTACTGGGGTGAAAGAACTCAATGCATTATACCCAAAGTGCTGAAACATAAAGCACTCTGAGGCATCCTTGAGGTTTTTTGCATCAATCCTTCTCCCCTGTGCCACCATCTCCCTTCCAGGTCTGAACCACTGTCTTCCACCATTGAGCATATGCCTCCTACTCAAATCTGTTGTGTTTCACTCCTTTTTGTGTATTTGGGATATTTAAATGTATTTGTGCACTTTTAAAGTTGTGTGTTCCATTTTGGGCCTGTGTAGGACTCTTGAGTTTGGGGTCTGACCGCCAGGTGTGAGGCCTATTTTGGGGCAACCTAGTGATGTCCTAGTGTTGCCTTTTTGCATATTTTATGGCCTGCAACCTGTTTCTCTGTGTCTGTGCAACAGACTCGCAGCACACACTAGTTTATATATAAACCTCAGCCTAATCACACCCTGTTTCTGGGTGTCTCTGAGCTACTAGTATTCCAGTTTAGAATCCACCTTAGAGCACACACAGATGGATTTCTCTGTCTTTGGTGTAAATGCAGATATTGGCAGAACAACCTGAAACAAAATGAAGTTGAAATGCAGAAATTAACAGTAGAATCTGGTGCTTGAGTGATGTTGAGTACAACCAGCTTTGAATTGCCATGTCCATGACAAAGTTTTCAGCTGACAACTAGTGCTGCCTGCTAACAGCTGCAGCATGAACCCCTCCCATGATAGCTGACTAACGTACAGTGGATTCAGAAAGTGTTCAGACCCGTTTACTTTCTGCACACTTTATTTAATTTTAAATGGATCTTTTTCTTCTTTTCTTTTGACTGTTCCCATTAAGGGCCACCACTGCAGATCGTCTTCTTCCATATATTTCTGTCCTCTGTATCTTGTTCTGTTACACCCTTCACCTGCATGTCCTCTCTCACCACACCCATAAACCTTCTTTTAGGCCTTCCTCTTTTCCTCTTCCCTGGCAGCTCTGTCCTTAGTATCCTTCTCCCAATATACCCAGCATCTCTCCTCTGCACATGTCTAAAACATCGTAATCTTGCCTCTCTGACTTTGTCTCCCAACTGTCCAACATGAGCTGACCCTCTAATGTACTCATTTCTAATCCTGTCCATCCTTGTCACACCCAATGCAAATCTTAGCATATTTAACTCTGCTACCTCCAGCTCTGTCTCCTCCTCTGTCTAGTCAGTGCCACCATCTCCAACCCATATAATATAGCTGGTCTCACTACCGTCCTGTAGACCTTCCCTTTCACACTTGCTGGTACCTGTCTGTCACACATCACTCCTGACACTCTTCTCCACCCACTCCACCCTGCCTATACTCTCTTCTTCACCTCTGTTCCACACTCCCCATTAAGCTATACTATTTATCCCAGCCATTTAAACTCATCCACCTTTGCCAGCTCTACTCCCTGCGTCCTCACCATTCCACTGACCTCCCTCTCATTTACACACATGTATCCTGTCTTGTTTCTACCATCCTTCATTCCTCTTCTCTCTAGAGCATATCTCCACCTCTCCTGGGTCTCCTCAAGCTGCTCCCTACTCTCGCTACAGATCACAATGTCATCCACAAACATCATAGTCCACGGGGACTCCTGTCTGATTGTGTTTCAACCTGTCCATCACCATTGCAAATAAGAAAGGGCTCAGAGCTGATCCCTGATGTAATCCCACCTCTACCTTTAATGCACCTATCACTCCTACTGCAGACCTCACCACTGTCACACTTCCCTCATTCTTCTTGTACCACTCTTACATACTTCTCATACAGTACCACAACTCCTCTTGAGGCACCCTGTCATATGCTTTCTCCAGGTCCACAAAGACGCAATGCAACTCCTTTTGGCCTTCTCTAAACTTCTGCATCAACATTCTCAGAGAAAACATCACATCTGTGGTGCTCTTTCCTGGCATGAAACCATACTGCTGCTCACTAATCATCACCTTCCTTCTTAACCTAGCTTCCACTGTTCTTTCCCATAACTTCATGCTTTGGCTCATCAATTTTATCCCTCTGTAGTTACTACAGTCCTGCACATCTGCCTTATTCTTAAAAATCGGTACCAGTACACTTCCTCTCCACTCTTCAGGAATCCTCTCACTTTCCAAGACTGCATTAAATAATCTGGTTAAAAAGTTCATTTTAATTTTAAATGGATACATCTGCAATTTTTGCTCATCATTCTCCACCCAAAAACCCATATAATGACAAAGTGAAAACATGTTTTCAGAAAATTTTACATATATCTTAAAATCTAAAACTGACATTTCTCATTCATTTAAGTATTCAGACCCTTAATTCAGTACTTTATAGAAGAGTCATTGACAACAATTCCAGTTTTGGGCCTTCTTGGGTAAGTCTCTTTAAGCTTTGCATAGTTGCTTTTGGGCAGTTTTCCCACTCTTTGTGGCAGATTCTCTCAAGCTCCTTTAGATTGGAGAGGAAGAGTCTCTATACCTCAATCTTCAGGTCTGTCCGGAGATGTTCTATGGGGTTTAAGTCTAGACTTTGGCTGGACCATTCAAGGACAGTCAGACATCTGAGGCCACTAAATGTTGGCTTGGCTTGGGGTCATTGTTGTGCTAAAAGGTTACCCCAGTCTGAGGTTGTCTGCACTCTGGGGCAGGCTTTCTTTTGTATTTGGCTGCATTCATCCTGCCATCATTTGTGACCAGTTTCCCTGTCCCAGCCACTGAGAAGCACTCCTCTAGCATGAAGCTGCCACCACCATGATTACTGTAGGAATCATATTAGGCAGATGATCAGCAGTACCTGGCCTTCACCAGACACAGTGTATGGAATTCTGCCCAAACAGTTGAATTTTTGTCTCATCATGCCAGTGTAAGTGTCACACAGGATGAATGGGCATTCTGACCAGGGGAGGGGAAGTTTTCTTACCCAGACAGGAGACCCCTGGTGGGTGAGCAGGCATCTCAGCTGAGAGAGAAAAAGGTGCCGTACCCAAACAAGACTCTTAAGATGGACGGATGGACATCCCAGATGAAGGAGAGGAACATTCCTTACCTGGATGGTAAAACCCAGGCAGATGCACAGGCATCTAGGCCAGATATATTTGGAGTACCTTCCAAGACTGGGATAATAGGGAAGGGCAGGGAAAGACGGTCACTGAGGGTTGTTTATTGTCCCATAATGCTAGATGGCAGCAGCCATGGATATCAGTGCCCAGTCGGAAACCAGAAAGGCATGCTTAGAAATGTAGTCCGGTATAGCTATGCTGGGGTCCATTGGTACTGCAAGAGGGTGTTGCAAGGAGTTACATATCCTGTTTTTGGGAACTTCCGTATGTCCTGGAAGTATTGGGCAAAAGTAAATGGGCAAAAGCCCTGACACCAGGAGTACTCTGAAGTACTCAATAAAAGGGACTGCACTGCCTTATCCAGATGAGTCAGAGTTGGTAGGAAGGAAGGCAACTCTCGACCAGAGGACAGCAGTGAGGTAGAGAGAGGAGAGGAGGAGAAAGACAGAAAAGACAACTTTTGGTGCTTGTGTATACAAGGTAATTGTAATGAAACACCCTTTATTTAAACCCAAAACTGTTTTGGTGTGCTAATGTTAGGGGTTTGGGGCCCACTGGCACCCTCTAGCCTTCACACCAGAAAATCTTTTTTCTTTTTGCTCTGAGTCCTTTAAATGTCATCATACGCCTTTTAGCCAACTGTGGCTTCCGTCTTGCAACCTTGTCATAAATGGCTGACTGATGGAGTGCTGCTGGAATGGTCATCCTTCTAACAGCTAATGACTTCTGAAGCTCTATTAGAATGGCTGTTGGGTTTTTGGTCACCTGTCTGATCTGGGACCTTCTTGCATGGTTAGTCAGTTTAGGTAGAGTCCTGGTGGTTCCATACCTCTTCCATTTCACGATTATTGAAGCCACTGTACTCTTGGGGACACTCAAAGCTTTAGAAATGGTTTTAGACCCTACACCTCACCACAATCTGATTGTGGTATCTGCAGGGAGTTCATTGGACTTCAAGGCTTGGTTCCGAAATGCAGGATGAATTGTAGGACCTTATATATCTATAGATGTGTACCTTTCTAAATGATGTCCAATCAGTTGAGTTTGTCACAGGTGGACTCAGATGAAGTTTCTAGAAGCATCTCAAGGAGAATTAAAGCAAACAGGATGCACTTCACCACAACTTGGAGTGCCACACCAAAGGGTCTGAATACTTAAATGAATGCAAGATTTCTGTTTTTGATTTTAAATAAAAATGTAAACCTTTCTGTAAATATGTGTTCACTTTGTCATTATGGGTTATTGAGTGTAGATTGATGGTCAAATATGGCCAATGTAGCCACTTAAAATTACATACAACACAACAAAGCTTGCAGTAGGTGAAGGGGTCTGAATTCTTTCTAAATCCACTGCAAATAGTAAATTATTAGCCAAGTGACCACTAAGGCCTCAGCACTACTTATATTTAACTGACCCCGGCTATAACTCTCAGTCCTAAACCAGTCGGCTGCCCCTAACGTTAGTGGTGGGCTGTGCAGGTGGGGCAGTTGCACTGGTGCCCATGGGGCTCGGTGGCCCACAGTAACTGCATGGTTGTTGTTTCACAAGGGTTTATTATTTACATGTTTGCCTACTTCACATCAGAATGAAAAGGTTAATGGTGTTATCATTGCACCAAACTCCATAAAGCTTAATTATGACTATTGACCTTTTATATAGCTTATATGCTTGATGAATCTCATTGATGGTGGTCATTTTTCCTAGGATTTAATTTAATTTCATATTAGAGGGGCCTAATTTATCTTTTTGCACTAGAGCCCATTAAATTCTAGTTAGAGCACTGGTAGTAACAGTAGCAGCAGTTGTCGTATTGTCACGTACATATACCGTGTGCTGGGAAGTTCTTACTTGCATATCTGACCAACACGCTATCCATCACAACTCTGCAGCACCATGATAAACGAGACCATTTTCAAAGGCAAAACTTTAATTTATTTAATAGAAAACACAAATTAGCTTACCTGCTGCCCTCCTTACTCATGCACTGCTACACTCTCATTACCTAAATCCTTGAGGACTAAACCCTCAATAAAAGGTGTGTGTGTGTGTATGTGGTTGCTTGTTTGTTTGCTATGCAGCAGACTGGCACCCCATCCAGGAGTAATTCCTACTAACGTCAAGCTGCCGGGGACCCTAAACTGAATTAAGCAGGTTGAACAATATTAAGTTTTAAGAGTCTTCCCACTCCATATTTTGCCCCACTGTGGTAATCATTACGTTGGTGCTCAATATCTGTTTGCATTGTCCTCCTCTGTGCTAAATGTCCCCTTCCACTCTCAAAGCTTACATCCCCGTTCATTTTTCGTAATGATGAGCTTTACTGTATATCATGCTGCTACCGCCCCCTAGTGGCCAAGTGTTATTGAACTAGATCCAAGCAGATGAGGTTTTACCAAGCATTCGAAGACAAAAGTTGCTCATGGTGTATTTTATAAGTCACGTCTTTGAAGAAGATGGACACCTGAGCAAAGCGGGTGTTCAAATCTGTAGAAGTGAGAAGCCCAGAAAGTGCCAAGCAAAAGGTCACACTCAGCAAGAAAAGGCCAAGTTTCAGAACATGAGAATGTTTTTGCTTTTATGGAGCCATTGCAGTAGAGCTGCTGAAGACTAAACAGATGTGTGCTGCTTGCACCAGTCACAGGTTTAACCATTTTCTGATATCTTCTTTTAAATTTACCTTTCCATTTTTTTTTTATTTTTCAGCAGTTTTCAGTGATGCTCAGGCTCACACTTTGGCGCATGTCTTGGACTCAACCAAGAGACGGGTGATTGATTCACAGAAGGAGCGGCAGATAAGCTGTCAGATTTTTAGATGTTTTCTTGAATCGCTTCATGTCGTCTGTGACTTTTCTCTTTGAACTTTGTAAAGTTTTGCATGGCTGTGGTTTGCAGCTCCTACTTGTCTGTTTGTGCATTTTGCTTTGCCTTGTCCCCATTTTTTTCTTTTTTCTTTTTCTTTTTTTGGTGTCTGTGGGCTTTTAGGAAGTTAGTGCTGAGGTTCTGCTCTGGCAAGAATGTTCTTCCTTAGGGAACCATTAGCATCTTTCTTGTTAGGCATGGTGTTTACATTGCACTCTGTTTGCTTATCCTCTTCATGTTAAACTATAAAGGTTTAGCATCACAGTTTTTCATTTCCTTTTCTTCCTGACAGCTGAATCCCAAGAAACTGAGTAATGCATTCTGGCACAGGAAATGCTGGTTTCTTAAATTTTTTTTTTGTTGGAAGATAAAGTTGTGCTGGCAGATGAAGGACGTCAACAAGCTCATCTCAGGTGGTCTATTTGGGGCATGGTGGCAAGGTAGCACAGTGGTTAGTGTTACTGCCTCATTTATCCATCTTGGATCAAATTCCAAGTCTGGTCAATGCATGTGTAGGGTAACACAGTGCAATTACAGTCCACCATTAACCCTAACACTGTGTAAAACCACTACATAAATCCAAAAATTTTTGGAACAAAACATTTGCAAACTTCAATAAGCTAACTCTATTATGAGAAGCAACTATACAAAATAATAGACTCAAATAGTATGATCTGAGCAAATATGAAGTATTTACAAATAGATAAACAGCACAGTTGCCGGCTATATGTTTGCAGAAACAGTGAGGAGTAACCCTGTTTAAGTTTAAGATCTGAATACTTTGAGGACAGAAGCTGCGGAGATGGTGTGTAGTTCAGGTCACGACAGATCTGCACCTCCTCTGTGATGGCAATTTAATGAAAAGATGGCTGCTGGGATGGGTGGAGTCAACTGCAATCTTTCCTGCTCTCTTTTTCGCTCTAGCAATGAACAGATCTTTTCATGTTGGGAGACACCAGCCAATGGTTTCCTCAGCTGACCAAATCACCTACTGCAACCGAGACTTAAAAAGAGAGGAGGCAGAAGGAAACCACGTACAGTGAAATTCTCGCTTAAAAACCTGACCTGAAAGACACACATTGTTCTGCTAGGACAAAACAAGAAGGACCAGGAGAGAAGACTTAGTCAAATATCGAAGGCCCATTTCAAAGGCCAAGCCATCAAAACAACATGTCGTGTGTCATGATTCTTGACTGGCCTCATTTTTTTATTTTGGGAATAATTTCCTTTTCATGTGCTCATGGGTTTATTAATTCAGATGACTCTCTGTTTGCTTTGTTTGCTTCCGGTTGTGGTAGCTATTTTTGTGCCAGCAGTCGTCACACAGAGCGGTACCAGCAGTTATATGTATCATGTCACTTATGTGATGATAAAAAGGTCAGAACAACAGAACCATAGTTATCTAAGTCTGACAGATTCTTATAAAAAAAACTTTGTATGGCTCATGACTTATTGCTTTTGCCTGTCAATTATAGTTCTTGGCTACAACTTGGTTTTATTGAATTTATTAAAATCAAATAACATTTCATACAAGCACGTCAAGTTTTACAAAACTTAGGGTCGAAACAAATCAACCCCCACCCATGAGAAAGAGAGCTAGGCCAGCAGAGTAAAACTTTAAAAGTAGGAAAAATCTTCTTATATAATACGCTACCATGGCTGTTCGTTTGTCAGTCCAGGATTTTAAATCACCTGTAGCTCGCAAACTGTTTCACCTTTTGACTTGAAATTTGGCACACACATATTATGTGATGTCTACTATCTGCTTTTGGGGTGATGATTTTTATTACTCTTTTTATTTTTATTTTATTTTATTTTAGATTCAACTCTCGGAAGCACGCAGCAGGGCGGCCGTGAGGCGCATGCGTATGGGAGCCATTCTCATTCCCTACTACCTTCGCTAATCATTCTTGAGGCAGATTGAAGACTTAAGTGCCAGTAATTGCAACACAAAAACTAACTTAATCAGGTTTAACGCGAAAAGATGCAGATGAAAGAAGAGAAGCAGCGGGCCGCTAGGGTGGAGAAAAGAAGAGCTGCTCAGGAAGCAGCAAGCACATCAACCTCTGAGCAAATAAATGCTAAACAGAGACAGAGAAAGAGGATGAAAACTAGGAATGCTCAAGTCAAGTATATTCACTGCACGTGCCGTTACTGGTAAATAAATAAATAAATAACATAGAATAGAATAGAATAAAAAAGGGGATGAGAATCCAATTCCTCATTTTAAATGCTTATTCTAAAATATTATTGATTATATCCTGCCAGGTTTTGAAAAAGTTTTGCACAGATCCTCTGAGTGAAAATTTGATTATTTCCCAGTTTCAAATAGTATATAACATCAGCTACCCACTGACTAAAAAGAGGTGAGTTAGGATTCTTCCAGTTGAGGAAGATAAGTCTACGTGCCAATAGTGTAGTAAAGGCAGTTACAGTTTGTTTGTCCTTCTCCACTTTAAGCCCCTCTGGAAGTCCTCCAAACACAGCTGTTAGTGGATTAGGAGGGATTGTGACACCAAGGCTGTCAGAAAGGCATTTCAAGATTTTGGTCCAGAATGATGTTAATTTGGTGCAGGCCTAAAACATGTGGCCCAGTGAGGCTGGAAGTTGATTGCAATGTTCGCAGTTTGGATCTTGCCCTGGAAACATTTTGGACAATTTAAAATGAGACAGATGCACTCCATATACAATTTTAAGTTGAAAAAATGTATGCTTTGCACGTGTGGCGCTTGAGTGAATTCTGTGCATGGCTGCCTTCCACTCCTTTTCTGAGATGTTGAGTGAGAGATCCTTTTCCCACTGTACTCTGGAATTTGTGATAGGGAAGGACTGAAAAAAGCATTTATATATAACAGAAATGCTGTCTGAGTCTTCAAGACTGATGAATATTTTATCCAGAATAGAGGTTGGTGATGTAAAAGAAAGTCTAACAGGGGAACATGTGTATATGTACGGTGACTCTGACCTATGGATAAGCAACACTGCAGAAAAACTGGGAAATAACAACATCCTTGATAAAGCAGGGAAAGGCAGCCAAAGCAGCTATATAACGAGTCACATGCACAGCAATTCATATCACTGAGCCATTATTATAATCAGACCACAAAGTTGATCATCGAACTGAGGCCTAGGGTGTCCTGGTGCCAAGTGCACATATGAACACCCCTATGCTTGAACATGGTGTTCATTATGGACAATCCGTGACGAGCACAGAAGTCCAATAACAAAACACCACTCGGGTTCAGATCGGGGCCATTCCTCCTAATCACGCCCTTCCAGGTCTCCCTGTCATTGCCCACATGAGCAATGAAGTCTCCCAGCAGAACGAGGGAGTCCCCAGAAGGTATAGCACCCCTCCAGAGACTCCAAAAAGGGTGGATACTCCAAACTGCTGTTCGGCGCCTCTCGTCCACTGGGGTAAACCCCAATGCACAGGCTCCAAGTCGGGGGGCAATAAGTATGCCCACACCTGCTCGGTGCCTCTCACCGGGGGCAACTCCAGAGTAGCAGAGAATCCAGCCCTTCTCAAGGAGATTGGTTCCAGAGTCCAAGCTGTGGGTCGAGGTGAGTCCGACTATATCTAGCTGGAACCTCTCGACCTCGCGCACTAGCTCAGGCTCCTTCCCCTTCAGAGAGGTGACATTCCACGTCCCAAGAGCCAGTTTCTGTAGCTGAGGATCAGACCGCCAAGGTCCTCGCCTTCGGCCACCACCCAACTCACACTGCACCCAACCTCCTTGGCCCCTCCCATAGGTGGTGAGCCCATGGGAAGGAGGACCCACGTTACCTCTTCGGGCTGTGCCCGGCTGAGCCCCATGGGTGCAGGCCGGGCCACCAGGTGCTCGCCATCGAGCCCCACCTCCAGGCCTGGCTCCAGAGGGGGGCCCCGGTGACCGGGCAAGGGAAAACGTCGTCCAAAGTTTTCGCTCATCATTGGAGTTTTTTATAACTCGGGCTTGGAATATTTTGTAGTTACGGATAAACCCAAGTCAGGCTCAGGGTGACGTGTAATGATATGCTTGATGGCGTTAAGCCCGAATAACTCTCAGGACAGTATTCTGCTGCAGTCTAGTGGATGAAATAACATTATGCTGCAAAAAAACACAATTAATTCTGTACATCCCACCATTTTATTGTAACTCTATGATAACTCATCAATATTTATGAGTGAGGCAGGCCTCCTATTAAAAACACAATGGAAAATGATAAGCCATAAAGGGAGATTTAGAACAAACTGAAATGAACCATTGCTCCAATCGGGAGATAGCAATGACACTGTTAACTGGCCATTGAACATTGACACAGATAGTGAAACTGATGCATTATATGGTATGAAACCACCGGACCGCCGTGATATGCCCAGTGAATTTGGTCACTTGAAGTTTCACCATAGTGCAACAGTAGCTGTGTGCCAAAAAAGCAAAATAAATTGTGATCAAGTGTAAGGACAAGCTGACATTAGCCGTCTAAGCACTGTTCAATAGGCAGCAATGGTCAATGTCCGTGTCAGAGGAAATGTGGAAGTCACTAAGCCTTGAACTGTGGTAGCCTTCAATAACACAAGGGGCACGTCGATAGTGTGGATCGTGGACATTCTATTCTCTCATATCCACCAGAAACAATATAAGAAAAGTGCACAAAGAAACGCACTGTTACCGTCCCGATTGCAACATCGGGCTGTGCATTGGTGACCATCTCAAACCTATCACACAAGGGATGTGTACTAAACCTGCGTCAATATAGCAGTGGACACTAGACAAGCCTATCCTACTGTATTTATGCTGATGTTTTGGTATTTATATTTTTCTGTGACACCTAATAGCATTTTTTTCTTGTTGAAAAAATTCAAAGTTTCTTCAGAAACAGAAGGCTAAGGAGGTTACACTGGCAGTGCTACATGATCAGTGGATAAATCAAAAACCTTCTCCATTGTACTGCCATTTTGTTTTGGTTTGAGAATCTTCATTTTAGGCTTCAGCCCCTTGACCTCAGAAGATTTTAACGTCGCTTTTGTTCTCAGTCATTTGGTTTTCATTTGTTCTGCTCCCTTTATTTTCATCTCCAGGTGAATTCTAAAAACAAATTAGTGAATGCGTCTTATATCCAACAGCTCCATGTCACCTACCAGAATTAGGCCATCTGCCAATAGAGGAATATAACAAGAAAAGAAATGGAGTGCTACACCACATTTATTACAGAAAGAGTGGTCAATGACCTGTATTATCATTGTAGGAAGAACAACAATACTCAACATGTGACAAATTTAAGGAGGTGGGGGGCTTGATTTCAAGTTATGTTCCCCCAGTTCACTGTAGTCATTGTGCTTGTCTCATTTATTCTGTCATGTTGGACACTCTAGCTGCACAGAATACATTTAACTTGCTAGTACCTCAGGTACTTCACAGATGTGGAGACATCTTTAAAGTGAGTGGAGACCAAAGCTATCAGCAGTGCAGTTCAAGTGCTGATTCTTCATAGCCAGATGGGCAGCTGGAGGCAATGGATGCACCAGCATGCAAAACAAGGCTGTTACAAAATACTGTCCAAGTAACATTTATAATCATACTGAAGCAAAAAGCAAGTGTAGTCAAGCATCCAAAGCCTGAAAATATAAAAGATTTGAGAATGAAGTTTCTATGAGGAGTTTAAATATCCTGCAATAATGACTGACTGGACTGTAATTATTATTGTCAAGCAACAGCTGTAGTAATGTCTGGGTGGTGAAAGAGCAAACAACACAAGTAGAAAGAATAAAAATACAAAATGGTATTTTATATCTGACATTTCTATTTTTATTAATTCTAATTTCTTGCTTCTCTCATTTATATTTGACCTTCCCATGTCCTCAAAGGAATTTTATTATTCATTATTCACATCCTGGCACTCTCTCTGTGTTTAAACATTTTCTCTCTCTCTTTCTCTCTGTGCTCCAGTTTTCCTCTCAAATCCCAAAGACGTGTTTATTAATTTTATCTGTGACTCTAAATTGGCCCCACATGGGTATGTGCATAAATGTGCCCTGCAAACAAGGGTGTGTGCCTGCCCTGCTTCCAATAGCCTGGGTTAGACGCTGGCTTCCCAAGAGACCATATTACATAAGCAGGTTAGAAAATGACTGGATGGATGAATTAGTCACATCATATTTCTCCAACTGGGATTCCCTATTATCCTTGATTAAATTATTCTGAATCTCTTATTCACAGTATTTTATTTCTTTGCAATCAGCTCGCTCATTTTAAACACTTTTTTGCCATCAATGAGAACTCATCAGTTCATTTCTGGTTGTCCGATTTCTTGCCACATTCTCCTCAAATCAAAGAGATTCTCTGGTTTCCAGAATTTAATTCTGAATGACATGCACTCTTTTCAAATGTTTTATGACATTCACTGGGATTCCATCATTCTAATCCCATATTTTCTTCTTTTCTTTGCATTTCTTTTGTAACCTAACACATTTTCTTGAGCCTACAATACTCGTATTTACTATACTGAGTTCTTTATCTGCCTTACTATCCATCCACTCCCATGTACTGTACTTTCACTTGCTCTTCCCTGTAGATCCTCTTCACGTTATCACATATCTGAGTTATTGTATGTAACACTTTATTAAATTGTGGCTTTAATTTTTTTTTCCAATACTCTGTAAGGAGACTCTGTGAAAGACCTGACATTATTGTGGGATGCCCCCACTCTTGTTCAGGAAGCCCATCCTAGCAGGGTGTAACACAAAGCAAGAACCTAACCTAGATGGATGCCAGTCCATCACAGGATACCTTCACCCAAACAGAATTTTGAATCACCACTTCGCCTAATCTGCATGTCTTTGAGTATTAGGAACAAGTAGTGGCACCACCAAACCGCAGACACAATCACACCATCTCATTTCTTTTATTAATAGAGTTACCTTGACGAACAGGTACACATGATCAAAGAATGGCAAACTACAGAAACACAATTGTTCTTCTTTCCTTCCACTCCTCCAAAGGGTGTTGTCTTCTGCGTCCCGATGCTGACTCTCTGGGTAAGGCAGAGCAGCTTCTTTTCATCTGAACCCTGGAGTAGTTCTGTAAGTTGGAAGCACTTCTTGGTCAAGCGGAAAACTGCAAGACTGGGAACTAGGAATCCCCATATCACCCCCCCCAGTGGCACTCACAGAACCCAACAGGGCTGCTCTAGCATGCCCCTGCGGGTGTTCATATATGTGCTGCTATCTGCTGTATTGAGGAGGCAGATAGTCTGAGCCGATTGCCTCTCCCTGTCTCTCCATTATACTGGCCTCCTGGCTGGGTAAGAATCTCTGGTCCATTACATACACAACATCAGTGAACCCACTTCTGCCAATGCAGGACAGTCCTTGCCTTTCTTCACCTGTCTGTGATGGGCTGGCCTACCATGAAGGTAAAGAAACCTCAAGCTCATTTGCACTGCTCATTTACAGCCTCTACAAAACACCAACACTTGAGGAGATAATGATTCAAAATCAAGTTAAAAATCAATAATCTTAATAATTTAATTTGTATTTTTGTGTGCACATCCAAAAGACAGTATAGTGACATAGTGGTGGCATGTCTCTTGCCTTGCACCGTAACAAGAGATCCTAAGTATGGCATAAATGAGTGCATGTCTGTGAGGAGTCTGAACTTTCTCCCCTTGTCTATGTACATGTTTTCTCCAGGTATTCTTGTTCTTCACTAATATTCCAAGGCTGCGTAGCTTACAACAATGGATGGCTGGTGTTTGATCTCTGTATGCCACAGATACAGTTCTGTGCTTTCCTGGTCATACTGCTTGACTCAGTCACGCCTTTGTTTTCGGACACTTTATATCTGTCCTTATTTGATCACTGCTTCTCAAGCTTTAGCTGTTGCTGCCTGATGTTGTCAGATGCCCATGTTCTTAAGCCTTTCCTTTGTGGTGTCTGATCCTGTTACTACTTTGCAAGCAGTGTGCTGCAGTGGTTAAGGATTTGGCCTGCAAACTTGGTGGTTGTGGGTTCAAATCCACCTCCTGACAATGTTTGACAAGGAGCAAGTTACTTCACCTGCCTGTTCTCTAATTTGAAAAAAAATGTAACTAATTAATGTTGTAAGTTGATTTGAATACAGCCATCAGCTAAATGTGTGAATGTATATGACATTTTACATCTTTTAGTCTGATAATGTTTAGCTTTATTCACATATACTGCACAAAGTGACTATCCCAATAGCAATGTCTGCCTGTCTGCCAACCTGCCCATCTGTCTGGATAAAACAACTGCGGCACACTTATTCCTCAAGGAAACGTGTTGGGGAAGTTCCATTTTCTTTGCAATATCATGGCATGTTTGCGCACTCATCTATCATTAAAAGGAGAAACACTCTGTGCACCTTCAATATTTAATCAAATAAATTTTTCAATTTTAATTTTGTATATTTCCATCTTTTTCACCTCCGATAGTCACTACTGCCGGCAAACAGATCTCCAATACAAGTTAATGAGACACCAGCAGACAGCGTGTGCGGGCAGAAGTTACTCACTGTCACTGGCATCTTGACTGTGTGCCAGACTGCAGTCCTCTGTCTGCAAGTCCAGTGAGGCGTGCACAGAAAGCTCTGTGTCAGCAAGCTGTTTCTGCTTTATGAAGTCTTCCCGGCAACTTGAGAGCAAGCAAAAGAGAACAAGTGCGTCAGTACCTCGGTCCTCCTAATGCTTTAAGTTGTAACAGGTAAGTTAAACAATCTTCCTAACCATAAAAGTCTAAAATGCAAGTAAGGAAAAGAAATGGTTATCTAGTTATGGATGATTTACCCTGTGACACTATGCACAAGAGTAAATGAACATTTACCCAGTATTAAACTTACACTAAACCAACTTCACAGCACTATTATCTGCAGATTGCAATGATTCACTGTTTCACTGTCAATATACTGTAATTACTAGGGTGACCAGACATTGTGGTGACAGGGACAGTTCCAATTTCAAGCTATGCTTCCTAATAAATAACTTAAGAATCAAACCAGCTTTGGCAGGCTGCCCACGTAATAAAACAAGGATCCTTCCAGTATACTGTATGTGGCGCAGCACATACAAAACTCCCATACCCCTGCCCCTCCACCCTCTCTTTAGATAGATAGATAGATAGATAGATAGATAGATAGATAGATAGATAGATAGATAGATAGATAGATAGATAGATAGATAGATAGATAGATAGATAGATAGATAGATACTTTATTAATCCCAAGGGGAAATTCACAATGCTATATATGTAAAATGGGGTGGTCAAAACACCCAAGAAGGAGAGGCTGATTAAGAACTTGTGTTAAATTTGAACAGCAACGTGACGAGGACCAACCTGCAGGTAAAAACAGACAGCAATTCCATTTATTCGTTTCCACATCAACCACTGTGTGGACTCATATGTGTTTGTTTCTTTTTGCTGATGATGAGATAAAGCAGCAGGCATATAACAAATGAGGACTGGCTTTATTTGTGGGCATACATGTTACACAAATGTCCTGGGTCACCCAATAATTTATTAATCAGTGCCACATTCACCTGATATCCATAATGGTCAGTCGCTGTAATAGAGCTTGTCTTTCACTTCTGTTATTCTCTAACATTTGTTATAACTGAATAGCTTGGCAAGTGCCATTTCATGACAATTACAACAGAAAGGACATGCTGAATCAAAAGAATGAATTACAAAAGTTTTTTTTTTAATTTAAATTAATTAACAATTGTAAATTGTCATTATGTGTGAATAGATAGATAGATAGATAGATAGATAGATAGATAGATAGATAGATAGATAGATAGATAGATAGATAGATAGATAGATAGATAGATAGATAGATAGATAGATAGATAGATACTTTATTAATCCCAAGGGGAAATTTACATACTCCAGCAGCAGTATACTGATACAAAAAAAACCAGTATTAAATTAGAGTGATAAAAATGCAGGTATAACAGACAATAACTTTGTATAATGTTAATGTTTAAAGGTGGAATTGAAGAGTCGCATAGTGTGGGGTCTCCTCAGTCTGTCAGTGGAGCAGGACGGTGACAGCAGTCTGTCTCTGAAGCTGCTCCTCTGTCTGGAGATGACACAGTTCAGTGGATGCAGTGGATTCTTCATGATTGACAGGAGCCTGCTCAGCGCCCGGCGCTCTGCCACGGATGTCAAACTGTCTAACTCCATGCCTACAATAGAGCCTGCCTTCCTCACCAGTTTGTCCAGGCGTGAGGCGTCCCTCTTCTTGATGCTGCCTCCCCAGCACACCACGGCGTAGAAGAGGGCACTCGCCACAACCGTCTGATAGAACATCTGCAGCATCTTATTGCAGATGTTGAAAGACACCAGTCTTCTAAGGAAGTGTAGTCGGCTCTGTCCTTTCTTACACAGAGCATCAGTATTGGCAGTCGTCCAGTCCAAGTTATCATCCAGCTGCACTCCCAGGTATTTATAGGTCTGCACCCTCTGCACACAGTCACCTCTGATAATCACGGGGTCCGTGAAGGGCCTGGGCCTTAATATGGGGTGTGTGTATGTGTGTGTGTGTGAGTGAGTGGGGTTGTCTCTGTGATGGACTAGAGTCCTGTCCAGGCCTTTTTTCAGCTTTTTACCCAGCCCTGGTTTACTTACCTCAGCAGCGACATTCATGTCTCTTGTGATTCTTCCTATGAAGTCAGTAGACGGACTGGGAGAGTGTGGGGGGTCATGAGGTCGTGTGACGCTCCTGATATCTATGCAAAAGGATGACTTTGTAGAATCCTGGTGCTTCCTGTCTTGCTATATGGTTGCAAGACATGGACACTATCCAGTGACCTGAGATGAAGACTGGACTCTTTCAGTACTGTGTCTCTTCTGAGAATCCTTGGGTACCGCTGGTTTGACTTTGTGTCAACTTGAGTGGTTGCTCACAGAGTCCTGAATGAGGCACATTACCTGCTGTAATGGATGGCCGGCCATTGATCCCGGCCAATACCCCCAAGCCGCCAGGTGGAGCCCTCCTTGCAGCGTGGAGGTCCCCAGAAGACCAGCAGGGCATCATGGACATTGGAGTTTTTATGCAAAGCCCTGCTGGAAGCCGTGGGGGCCACAGGAGGGAGCTGCAGGGAGGACCGAGGGCTTCTTCGTGCCCTGTGACCCGGAGGTTCGTCACAGGAAGAGCGACGGACTTCCGGGTTGAAGAAAAGGACTATTTACCCTGACCCGGAAAGAATAAGGACTTGTGGACTGTTGGGCAGAAACACTTCCGGGTCAGGAGGTATAAAAGGACTATGGGAACTCACAGACAATGAGCTGAGCTGGGTGGAAGGGTGGCAACGCGTCTGGGAGCTGGAGGATTGTGTTTATTATTGTATTATTGTGAGTTTAATGAGAATTGTGGTGGAGAGTGTGCTTTGTGCACTGTGGGAGAAAAATAAAGTCAATTTGAGGACTTTTACCTGGTGTCTGGAGTCGTGGACAGGGGTTCAAGGGAGCGAGAGCGCCCCTATCGTTCACACTGCATTGTGAGAGAGCATCAGTTACGGTGCTATGGCTATGTGGTGCGATTCTTGGAGGGTTATCCGGCTCCACCAGGGCTGGACCAGGCCACAGGGAATGCTCACCAAACACTTGGCTGCAGCTAATAGATGGTCAATTCCGGAGGGTGGGACTGGACTGCATGTCAGCCTGGGGGGTTGCCAACCAGGATCCAGAGCTGTTTCTTCATGTGGTGGGTGCGGCAATGTGCTGTACCAGTGCATGTTCCCCAGCCTGACCTGACCTGACCTGGAGGAATAGCCTTTGACTCCCAACAACCCTGAAATGAATTGAGGAGGTTCTAGAACCGAACTACTAAACTCAGTCCATTAAGGGCGACGGTGTCGACACAGCCCTTGAATGCACTTGAATGTTACACCATGCATACACTTTCTATCTTGTCAATTTCTGTATCTGCATCTGTACCTGTAGTGGGTGCCACCATTACAGGCAGGAACAGGGCATGGTGCTAACCAGTATGCCACCTTACCACCTTCTGTAAAAGTCACTATATAAAATAAACCTGATTGAATCACCATATTTAATGTTGATAATTGCAGTATAACTGAAAACCTCATCATTCAATCATTTATATTTTTTATTAGGTTACAGGTTTAGAAAATGGATGGATAAAAAAGAAGGCCTACCTCATTTGAAAAACAATAAATTGTACTGAACTACAATTTCTGGACTTTCACTGAATTGGATTATATAATTCACCATTATTTGTTCATCAAAAAATGATTCTAAATCCAGCATAACTGGAACAGCAATGTGATGATTCATTTCTGTTGTATGTGATTCTCTTCTCTTCAGCATGTGCTCTTTGTTAGTTTCTTAGATTCTTTCTTTTTTTGTTGTATGCTTGAATTCCAGCTTTATGGTGTTCCTCAGCCCTAAACATCAGTTCGATTTTGGACTTCCCACCTGTCCATTTATCATCAATGCTTTCTCTTAGTTATTGTTGCAGCTACTGACCCTGACAAAGGCAAAACCGAAAGCAAAGAAGTTCTAAAAAAATACAAAACTAAAAACAGTACTAAAAATGAATGGTGGGGTCAAAAGCCAGGAAGTGCAGAATCAGAAGCGCAAATCACAAGAACAGCACTCAAAAACAAGGACACAATGTGGAAGCGCCAGTGTAACCAAAGCTTTACCTTAAATACTTGCTGGAGCAGTACAGCAGCTGCCTAATCTCATAATTGCTTATTTTATGGTGTTATTTCTCAATGATTTCTTGAAATTGATTTTTCTTTATACATTTTTGGGGTTCTTTAAGTCATTTCTGACTTTTTATGTGCTGTTTACGTGTATTTTTTTGTGTTTTCCTGAAACACCATTCTGTTTAGGAATTAGCTGCCATGCTGTTGCTAGTGGCAACACTGGGGGTCACAAACTAAGTAGCATCAGGGGTTACAGAATATAGAGGTCAGTCCCTGGGCTCACTTCCTTAACCATCTTTGTGAATTCCCCAAAGAAATTGACAACATTTTGTTTGTGATTCAAACACAAAAAAAAACACAAAACAGGCGAGGCCTTCAAAATATCCACAAAAAACAGGCTAGAAACCCAACTAGCCTGCCCAAAAATAGGGGAACCTGACCCTAGAAGACTGTGAGGCTTGAGCCTACAAAGTCCCATACAAGGAGAACTGGAAAAAGAATTAGTAATTTCCCAAAATATCTCAAGAAAATCAATAAATATGCCACACAAGACTGAGAGCCCTAAAACTATGGCAACAAAAAGAAATAGAAAAAATGTAAAAAAAAAAGCAACAAGGAATTGCCTAAAAAGTTGTTTCAGAGCAAACAAGTCCCAAAACAAAATCCAGAAGAATTAACTAAAAAACACAAACAAAAGACCAAAAACAAAGAAAGAGCAAAACTCACACAATCCTCCAAAGCACATTCAATGTACTCACTTTCCCAGCATGCTTTTAAAGGCTGGGGGGCAGTCCTAAGCAGTGAGGTAAGGGTGGCTCCGCCTCTTGGGAATCCACCCACAAAATACAAGGAACATTGCAGAAACCAGTCAAAAACAAAGCAGGTAATGAATAAATCAGAAATAATTCACAAATAATAAAAATAATAATACATTAGCCCTATCTACTGAGGGTGGCATGGTGGCACAGTGGGTAGCGCTGCTGCCTTGCAGTTAGGAGACCTAGGTTCACTTCCTGGTCCTGCCTGCATGGAGTCTGCATGTTCTCCTCGTGTCTGTGTGGGTTTCCTCCGGGTGCTCCGGTTTCCCCCCAATGTCCAAAGACATACGGGTTAGGTGAATTGGTGATTCTAAATTGTCCCTAGTGTGTGCTTGGTGTGTGGGTGTGTGTGCACCCTGCGGTGGGCTGGCGCCCTACCCGGGTTTGTTTCCTGGCTGGGATTGGCTCCAGCAGACACCCATGACCCTGTAGTTAGGATATAGTTGGTTGGATAATGGATGGATGGATATCTACTGAATAAGAAATTGACACAATAACATTACCAGAAATTACTGTAACTAAACAAAACTGAAAATTGAATTGAAAAAGATCAAAACAAGACATTTAAGCATAAGCTAGGAAAGAACCTTGTGTTTAAAGTTCCTTGGGCCTTTAGTTTCTTTAACTTTTTGACTTCCAGGCCAAAGAAAATTTGTGAGCTCATGAAGAAGGAAAGTGGCCTGCCAGCTTCCACAAAAAAAGAGTGCATTGTCTGCTTTTTGGCTCAAGAAACAGACCAGCAGCTTGTATCTTTCAAAGAGTGTCGATTGTCAGTCTTTAGGACCCTGAAAGAGACAGAAAGAGTGAATGTTTCTAGTTTTTGAAGGAAAGTGTAACGCTCAGGTGATTGGATCAAGGTCTCTTCTGGTTACAGAACCCATATGTGCTCATTGGAGCGTTTTTTTTGTCCATCATATACAGAGAATCAATTCTCTGTGAACTCTTTATCCCAGAGCATTACCTCTTGAAATAAGGCTCTGGTGAGTTTTTTCAATTCTTGTACTAACCTTCACTTGAATCCTGTCAGATTTCAATATCTAGCAGTGTTACACGTGGGCATCTGAGCTTGACAAAGCTCAGCATTCTGCCTCTCTGTCTCCTTGATGTGCGATCTTGTCACATTACTGGGGGGCACCACTGAGCCCAAAACCCTGAACACAACCAACACAAAAATAGTCACAGGTTAAAAACAGAGGATTTTATTATACCAATACTTCACAAAGGTCTCTTGAAGGGTTACACAAACACAATTCCTTCTCTTCTCTCTTCTAAACTGTGACACAGCTAGATTAGACTGGATAACTTCCTTTTATGTCACACCCAGGAATACTTCATGTGCAAGGGCATAGCTCGATGGAAGCTCTTCCGGGTCAAGCAAAAGTCCAGAAAAGTAGGGATCGTCACTCCCTGCTGCAGCCCCTGGATAACTCAGGGCACTACAACTCCCATCATGCTTTGTGGGTGTCCATATGGTCCTGGGATGCTGCCATCTAGCAGACAGAGAATAATAATATTCCAATCTAGGAGTCTTATTCACTGCTCCTTTGTCTTGTCCTATTGTCTGGGTAAGGATCCTGGACAGGATGCCAGATAATCTTGCCTGGCTCTTACACTCGACACTTGCAATGCCCTGCTTATTGAATTTTCACCTTCTGTTTCATTTGAAGGAATTCCCTACAAGTTGACCCTTAAACTGTCTTTTCATCTTCTTGTCATAGTACACATTAATTTCCATAGGTTTTAGTGTTTGACACTCATTTATTTTTCTCATTTATTATGTATGTGACACGAATCACAGGTCATGTGACCATGGTTGTTGTATCTGTAATGATCCCTATTATAAATATAGCCAGAGCATGAGGTAAAATTATCCTTCATTTGGATAGAAACTAAACAACCATCTCTAGTGGTAGTTAGCTTCAGCTCTATGTAGGTCAAGCTGCTAGGTTCATGTGAGTTTCGGATTATTCTTTGACTTTGATTTTGAGTTTGGTCTGCCCAGGCCTTTAGTTGTTTGCTATATTTTTGATTTCCTGATTTTGACCTTTCCTGGTTCACAATATTATGTGCTGATCCTTTCACCACTCACAGTAAATCCAGAGACTCTGTCCCATCACACTTCTTTTTTATGTGTTATTTCAGTTGAACCTCTTGAGGCTTAAACCTGCTCTTTGTGCAGCACGGAACTCAGCTGCAGGCAAGCCATGACACTCATAAACTGGACTTCCTTACTGTGTCCAGTTTTGTCAGGCTCTGCAAATTAGTGTGTGTTTATGTTTTATTTCTTTCTGTTTTTTTTTAGTTATTTGGCTTTAAATGCTAAGGAAGCAAAGGGATGCTCAACACTGCACTCTTTTCTATCAGGCATCAACTAGGATAGACTGGCCTAGGACTTTTCAAATTGGTCTCATTGCAATACATTCTTTTACAATGCGGATAAATGAAATATGGGCTTAGAGTGTTTCAATTCTTTTTCACCGCATCTGAGAAAACAGGCGAAGAGTTTGATGAAGACATCAGCCGTCTTGAGGCCAATTAGATTCACTGCCGGCAAAGAAAAGAGCCGCTTTGCAGAGTTTCAAACAATGCTTTTATCAGAGCTCCAGCAGACCATCAGTGAGCCAGCCAAAGCCTTCACACCCACTACACCCCAGCCCCCCACTCCAACAGCAGGTACCTGTCTCTGGTGAAAATTGTTTCAACTCTGTTTGCATCCTTGTCGTTTCGAGCCAGTGGAGATATTGACCTCGACGTCCTGTGGTAAGTGACGCGGTGCTGAGAGAAGCCCTGATGAGGCTGAATTATTTAAAACTAGCTGGAGAAACTTGCTCAGCTGGATCAGATGGCATCATTGCCAAAAGAAAAGTTAACTGTTAACTTCCCCGCCACCCACAGAAAACAAATGATATCCTTGGAGATGCTGCATTCTCTGCCCACTCTGTTCTTTCTTTAACTCCCCAGAGGAGAAAACTCAAAATCATGAATGAGCGAAAAATGAAGGTGCCTTTATTAATGCCTTGTGTATTAATGTGCAAACCAGAAATAACTGCCACCTCATCCATAAGGCAGATCCTATACAACATGAGCCAAACACTTGAGATGCCATAGCACTGTTTTAAGATGAAGCCTGACATCCAGCAATAATTGCAATTAATCACCTTTTGCTGTTCTGATTGCTAACCTGAGCACCGAATGAGCTGACTTTACATTGTGACTGTTCTTTGGACAGCGAGCATAAAGAGATCTGACAGGATCACATAGAAGGAGGAAATGTGACATAATTAAAGCCTCTTGCAAGACAACAGCCCAAAAACAAAACGTTACAGAAGTAAAAGTAGTGTCTGAAGCATCATTTCTGAAAACTTACAGTGTCAAGATAAAATGGCACTGCACTCATACTTGAGGATGTATAATAATAAAATGAAAAGTTTCCATCGGATAATAACACTTGGGAACGTAACCCGGGCACAGACAGGTAGACATGTTGTTTTCACCCACAAACCTGTTTATTTATAATACTATTATTTACAAAGTCCAAAAGTGCACACAAACCCCAAGTCCCCAAAGTCCTGGCCAACACACAATACCTCCACTCTTTAGGCCGCCTCCACTCTCCTCTGCTTAGTCCTTCTTCCACCCGACTCCAGCCTCGAATGAAGGGAAGCGGCCCCTTTTATCCTCACCCGGATATGCTCCAGGTGCTCCCCGGCAATCACCCACCGACACGCCCCTGTGTGGCGGAAGTGCTGGCTGTACTCCCAGGAGACATTTCAGGTGTCCCTGCTTCTCTTCCCCCCAGCACTTCCTGGTGTGGCGGAAGTACTGAGGTCCAGGGTTCCTAAGACATTGGGACACCCCCTGGCGGTGACCACGGGCCCCTACAGGGATGGGCTTCCATGCCCTCAACTCGGGTTTCCCCCAAAGCAACCAGGGTGACGGCCCCCACGTGATCCAAGGCGGGTGCACGCCCTCTTCCGGTCCTTTATGGTGTCCCGGCCGGGTTGTCGCCCTTGGCACCTCTGACACACTTTAAACAGAATGTTAGATTATTAAAAAGTCCTGTGGGACCAGATTCAAAGACATAAAGTGACATCACTGATAGATCCTGCAGGATTGGTCTAGATGGCATCTCTATATCAGGGGTCCCCAACTTTGGCCCGGAAGCACCACAGTGGCTGCAGGTTTTCATTCTAAACCTTTTCTTAATTAGTGACCTGTTTTTGCTGCTTTTTAACTTCTTTTGAATTAATTTTAAGAACAGATCCCTTGAACATCTTCATCATTCCTCTGAATTGCTTCATTTCTTTCCTTAAATGGCACCCAAACAGAAATGGAATGTGATGTGAGTGAGCCAACAGAAGACCAACTAATTCCATGGCTTGTTGCTGCTCTCATTTTCTGAAATTGTTGATTTTCTCTTTCCTAAGAGCACAGTTAAAAAGTTTTGGAGACCTGAGCAGATCAGCATTCCTGAGACCTTCACCTTTCTTTATTTTCAGGTATTATATGATGGTCACAGTTTGCTGGTTATGTTTGCGCTCATTTTGTAACTCATTATTGTTTGGCTGCTAATTAAGGAAAAAGAAACAATTAAGGGGTCTGAGTCTTCAAGAGTAAGTCAATTAAAATTAATTCAAAAGAAGTTACTGGTCAGAAACTGGCCACTTATTAAGAAAAGGGTTAGAATGAAAACCTGCTGCCCCTGTGGTCCTACAGGACTGGAGCTGGGGACCCCTGCTCTATCTTGTCACATGCATGCGAACAGCTTGTAAGCGTTGGTGATGGTAATACACCTCTGAGACAGGGGTTGGCACTGTGTAAGAACAACTTCTCTTCTTCCCCTTCTGCAGAAAGGATGATTGACACCATTCCATCTGACGTCATCTCCTGGGTTCGTTCACCTGGTGATGCCTCTTCCTCCCAGAATGTCTTAAATGGAGAAGAGATGCCATCCTAGTCAGTCTACCTCAGACCGAAGTCAGGACGACAAGCTTTTTGCATTATAACATACGTTTTCTTTACATTCGCCACTGACAATTATGCAGTGTTTGATTTCAACGTGCCCCAAAAGTCTAACCTTTCCTGTCATTTCTTTTACAATCTGTATAAAAAGCTAAAATTGGCATTCAAAAACTTGGGCACCCCTCATCTTTGAAGCTTGATCTTGGTCTCCATCGATATCTTATGCCATGACAAATGCAACATGACCCATAATTTGGATATCTGGTCCATGGTGGTCCCGAAATTGGGCTTCAACTCCTTCTCACGCCCAGTGAGGATGCTGTAGCATACATCTGCTAATATGAAATGCAGGGCCATGTGCACGTCTGACATAGCTGACATGAAAACTACAGCCTAGTGAGTACACCAAATGTCTGGCAGGGAAACAAAACAGAGGCGCAGCCACGTGGTGTGAACAGGGCATTGTTGACAGAAACAGAAATAGGGAGGGCAGGCACAGTGGCCACAAACAACAACAAGTTCTTCTGGATATGGTCTGGCTTAGAGTATGCCAATCTGGATATTTGACATTAACCATTGGTGACAAGGCAGTCTCATCTGGGTGCAGTGCAACACCGGGTTTCCTCCACCATACCTCCTTTACCTCTTTCTACAGATTTCACATATTGTCCCATCTTAATGCAGAGGTGTTTGCTCTTCTCTGGCAGATGAAGTAGTCTGCTGATACAGTGATGCAGCAGAAATTGGCTATGAGGATGATGATGATGATGATAACATAACCAACTTATGCTCAGCTATGTTGATATCCTTCTATTTTTGGAGTATTCACTCTAAGAACACTTCTGCCTGGTAGCTGACAAACGCCAATCATAAAAATACCTCGTGTCTCCCTATTGTTATTAACTAATCATAATGTTCACTAATTTTATTAGATCCTATAAAACTGCCTTATATCCTTTGAAAGTTTTGATGTGCTTTTATTCGGTTGAAATAAGAACTTTCCATGTGCAGGAATAAAGAAATAGTTGATGTGACTTGAGCCCCTGTGTCATCGTTCAGGTGCACTGCTGCAAAGGGAAGCTAACAATGGATCATCCCACAGGATATAATGTGACAAAACTTAAAGATCTCACAGCATCTTGCTCACAAACACAAAGTGTTAAGATTAGCATTACTTACAAACCAGAACATGCAGAAAACTCATAAGATGCTGAGTTATTAAAGATTCCAAAGATTAGCAAGATTACATTGAGAGGTCCAGCTTTTAGCTACAGGGCTCCAAAGCTGTTGAATGGTCTGCCTGCTTATATAAGAGAAACCCCTTCAGTCTCAGCTTTTAAATCAAGCTGAAGACTCACAACTTTAGTCTAGCATACCCTGACTAGAGCTGCTGATTAGCTGTGCATGTTGCCTTTCTGTTTGTTAGTCATTTGTACAAAACTGTAAGTAATGCAATAGTATACACCATTACAAGCCATCCTCTGTTCTGTTTCTCTACTCAGTGTCCTACTGTGGCACTCGGAAAGACATCTGTGGTTCAAGGAGCATGGGAGTCAAAGGTTTGGAAGTTGTCCAAAGTCTCCATACCTGTGGCTGTGTCTGACGTTCTCTGTTATATCTGACCATGGACCCCCCCAGAGGTTTATGTTCTCCAGGGATGCGACTGAATTAATTTTTTGCTTTCCTCTCCTCCTTTGCCATCTGGCCATAGCTGAACAATAATGGTAATGGACAGATATTGTTAGAGTCCATTTATGTCAATCTGTTTAAATCTGATTTGTCATTCTATGCGTTTAAAAAAATCTGTATCTTCATGTCTACGTATTATGTTACTAATTTGTAAAGTTTGTAGTTGTATTTTACCTGTGGACTTGTTAGTGCACTTCGAGTCTGAACTCAGTGAAGAGTCCCAAACAAAAGTAAACTAACTTGAATTAAAGTAAAAGAACCTGCAGGATCAGACTTGAGGGTACAAAGTGACAAGAATAAAAAATCCCACAAGGTTAGATTCCAAATATAAAGCTACAGTAGATGCTGAAAGATCATATTTGAAGATGCAGAGTGACACGACTGGAAGACTTCACAAAGGTAAACCTCAGGATGTAACATGACAAAAGAAGAGGATACAACAAGATCAGATTTGAGAGCATTAGGTGGAAAAATTTAAAGACCCTGCGGGATCACACTTGAGGATGTTAAATTACAAAATTTGAAGATCCCACAGAAGCAGACCTAAATGAGCTATATGAAAATCTGACAGCACCAGCAAAAGTTTGCCTGTATTTATTTAGCTGTTGTTTAATTCAAGACAACTTACAACTACATAATCCATTTGTTTCCACTTGTCTATTATGTGAGCGCAAGTAGATAAAGTGGCCAATTCAGAGTCAAACTATATCACACTGGCGACAGTTGTCACACTGTCTGTCACGAGAATAAAGCTTCATTACACAGAGTTGTTTCAAAACTGGACAGTTGCTATATACTGATGTGACTTAATCATTTTAAAAGAAGACACAAGAATACAAATGTCAGAGTGTTATGAGTTGAAGGCTGTCCAGGATGTCTGTGAGAGATAAAAAAAATAGAAGATGATTCAAATGTGAAAAATTTTGCTCTAGAGTCTAAAGAATATCAAAATCCCAGGAAATCAAAGTGGACTGTGCAACTGGAACAAAAAGGGCAAAAATAAAGTCAAAGGTACTGAAAAGAGATCAAAACCAAAATACCAAAATCTAACAGTAGTACCTTCTGGAAACTAAAGCTTACTACCACTAAAGAGAAGGCATTTTTGCCTCTACCAATGGATAACTTGAAAAGACAAGTAGCGCTACATTTACAAGCATCTCCACCAGCATAATATTGCAGTCACATGATTACTGCTGGGAGTGTCATGTAAATAATGAAGACCAAAAGAGTAATAAAATATCACTTTTTTAATTCAATACAAAATGCAAAGCATACATAACCTATATCATGCAAAAATACTTTCATAAAAGTATTGTGTGTTGAGAAACAGGGCATCTGGGGTTTGTTGTGAGTGAATCAAAAGATAAGAAACACAAGAAAAAAATCATTATTGAGGCGAGGCAAGGCAAGGTCAAAACCAGAGGATCAAAAGGGAAATTGAATGAACGAAGCACAAGAGAGAATCAGAGATCAAAATCAAAAAACAAAACAGGGTTCAGAACTGAAACGAAACCTAGAGCTAGGCCTACTTGAAATTAGGCTGTCAATATAAAGTGTTTTGTAGTTGATACAACCAAGGGAATGAATTAAACCTGAAGTCCAGTAACATCACAAAAAGAAAGAATTGCAGTAATGTTTCACAATTACAACACCATATAAACAACATAACGAGATGAATAATGAATAATAACAATATGTATTTTACATTGTGGACAGTAGGGGGTGCACCCGCTCCCCAAACACCCAACACAACAGGCACTGACACAACTTAAAAGCCAAAGTGTCTTTATTATGGGAAACTCTTTTGAAAGCATTTACCACCACAGCCACAAGTATGCACAAGCACAATCAAATAGCACAATTAGTATAATAAATACTTTGTTTTCTCTTTGTCTTCTCTTAGTTGCTGCCCCCTCCATGGCTCCTTACAAGCTTTGTCCACCTTCTCCTGGCTCTGATGTGAGGCAAGCAGCTCCTTTCATTTAAGCTGCCCCGGAGTGCTTCTGATATTCTGCACATGTCACCTGCAAGGTGAGGCGGAAATCTCAGGACGTATGGAATCCCAAGACCTGCAGCTCCCCCTGGCGGCCCCTACGGGACTACAATACCTGGCAGGCCCTATGGGCACATATGTGGGAATCTGAGCCTGGGCTCACTGCCATCTAGAGTCCTGCGGGAGATAATGCTCCATATAAGTTGTCGTCAACTGTCCTTCCATCCTGAAGGTGTCACGGTCGGGTAAGGATGCCGGCCTCCCTTCACAATGTGTCATTTATTGATGTGCATTTTATACTGAGATAATCAGATACCAAGAAGTATCCTGCAAGCTACTAAAATTAGGTAGAACTGGACACTAAAATGGAAAAGTACACAACACTGAGATTAGACAAACCCAGACCTGAACATGTAATGATGCATGATACAGAGATCAGACATGATCAGACTTCAAGAAGTACATTAGATTCAAAGCCACAAGTTTTAGAGCAACAATGTAGGCAATGAGGAAAGATTTAACTTGGTTAATTAATTATGAGTTTTGCCCTCTGCAATTCCTGTAATTAATTGAATACTTTGATGAAGGTCCTACTGTGTTTAACTTACCATTCTCTGTTGTAAGATGTAGTTTCTGGCCATTAGACTTGCATCAAAGTAATTGAAGTTTAAAGAAACAGAATAATACAATTTATTGATAAATACAAGGATTAAATAAATATAATTGCATATATATCTATACAAATAAAAGGCAAAGCCCTCACTGACTCACTGACTGACTCACTGACTGACTGACTGACTGACTCACTGACTCATCACTAATTCTCCAACTTCCCGTGTGGATAGAAGGCTGAAATTTGGCAGGCTCATTTCTTACAGCTTCCTTACAAAAGTTGGACAGGTTTCATTTCGAAATTCTACGCGTAATGGTCATAACTGGAAGCTATTTTTCTGCATATACTGTAATGGAGTTGAGCTCGACAGCCGTGGGGGGGCGGAGTTTCGTGTGACATCATCACGCCTCTCACGTAATCACGCATTACGTAGAAAACCAGGAAGAGCTCCAAAAACCGCTGAAGAAAACATACATTATATAATTAAGAAGGCAGCGAAACAATTAGAAGCGAGCGAGTGACATATAAAACCATATTCAGTGGCTCACGTGAACTGACGCAGTGCGCAGACAAAAAGCAACAGTTCCAAAAGTGCTGAACAAAAACCGAATTACACTGCTATGCTCAGAGAGACAAACCACACGCCTCGGCGCAATAGTAGAGCCTTTGCCTGTAGCGCCTGCTTCCGAGGTTCAATTCCCGAGAGGGGATGCACTAAGTATGTACGCACGCTTACCGATTCATTTTAGCCTCTCATCCCCTTAGTTTGAGACGTATGAAAAAATATGCGGTTAACGCAGAAAGACAGATCACCAATTGAAGCTTTATGAATAATGGATACTTTATTCGCGATCAATGATTGTTTTGGTAAAGTCATACTCAGTGTATTCATTAGATGAACGGTAAAAAAGTAATAGCGAGGGGAAGGTAAGTTATTGAGGCACGCAGGCAAAACCACAATAGCACGTGATGTACTGTAGTGCGCGTCAACTCGATCTGAATTGCGTGATCACATTTGAAAAAATATATCTTTTCAAGTTCTATTTAGTCCATATGTGTCAAACTCAAGGGCAGCGGGCCACATCCGGCCCGGCGTGTAATTATATCCGGCCCGCAAGATCATTTTATATATTATTGTTATTAATGGCCCGGGGATATGAAGTGCTGGTAACACAATAAACTACAGATCCCATAATGCAGCGCTTCAGCTGCCTTGCCGAACACTTACCGCGTTAATCAAGTCTAGCTTATGATGCTGCAAGTTATTGTGAAGCTAGCCCACACGATGCCAAAGAGAAAAGGTGATTCTGAACATAGAGCCTTTAAAAACCGATGGGAGGCTGAGTATATGTTTACTGACATTGCTGGTAAACCCGTGTGTCTCATTTGTGGAGCTAATGTGGCTGTAATTACAGAATTTAATCTAAGACGGCACTATGAGACAAAACATCAAGATAACCTGAAAGACCTGAATGCAATGCACAAGATACAGAAAGCAGAAGAGTTAAAGAAGAATCTGACACTTCAGCAGACGTTTTAACCCGTGCACAATCACAAAGTGATTTCAAGTGAAGCTACTTTTATGGGAGACACAAATGCACCAGTGCAACTTGCCCCACTTTCCCTGTTGCCAAGTAATGTTGAACCAAGTCGGCACAACGGTGTTCCCAAATACGCACTTTGCTGATAAACTGAGCGCACTGCGCACTGAGCTCGCACGGCGCTTTGAAGAACAAAAAAAGAATTTTCAGTTGTTTCGCAACCCCTTTGCCGTCAATGTGGAAACTGCACCTGTGCAGATTCAGATGGAGGTGATTGAGCTGCAGTGTAATGGCACACTGAAGGCAAAGTACGATACTGCACGGCCCGCACAGTTTATTCACTCCATTCCTGCACAAATGCTCCAGCTCCGTCTACATGCGGCTCGAACCTTGTGCATGTTTGGTACCACATATCTGTGTGAGAAGCTCTTCTCAGTCATGAAGACTAACAAAACAGCACACAGGAGTCGCCTCACTGATGAGCACCTGCAGTCCATCCTGAGAATCTCCACAACACAGAACCTCACACCAAACATAAACGAACTTGTTGCCAAAAAAAGATGCCAGGCGTCCAGCTCTAAAATGACATATGAGCAAAGACAACTGAATGATTTGATTTGTTATTGCTGAAAAGAACACATTTTATTTATATTTCCAGGTTTTGTTATGCACCATGTTCATATTTGAATTTGTATAATTTTGACAGGATATATTTTTATGGAGAGCAAAATCTTTTGGGATATTTAAAATTTAAGTTTATTTTTTATATAAAATTACATAAGAGTAAAGAAATTTGAATGTTTGTTCTTTTAACGTTTACTTTATTTCTAACTTGTATAATTTAGACAGGATATATTTTTATGGAGAGCAAAATATTATAAGTTATTTAAGGTTTGAGTTGATTTATTCCGGAATAATATTCTGTCGACTAAATAAAAATTCCTTCTATTTAAAATTTAAATAAAACTTGAACAGATAAGATAGTTCATAATATTCTTGCACCCCCAGCAACAGTTGCTCGCACCCCAAAGACTGTATATATATATATATCTATACTAATAAAAGGCAAAGCCCTCACTCACTCACTCACTCACTCACTCACTCACTCACTCACTCACTCACTCACTCACTCACTGACTCATCACTAATTCTCCAACTTCCCGTGTAGGTAGAAGGCTGAAATTTGGCAGGCTCATTCCTTACAGCTTACTTACAAAAGTTGGGCAGGTTTCATTTCGAAATTCTACGCCTAATGGTCATAACTGGAAGGTATTTTTCTCCATTAACTGTAATGGAGTTGAGCTGGAAAGACGTGAAGGGCGGAGTTTCGTGTGACATCATCACGCCTCCCACGTAATCACGTGAACTGACTGTCAACGCAGTGCGTAGAAAACCAGGAAGACCTCCAAAAAGCGCTTAACAAAACATGCATTATATAATTGAGAAGGCAGCGAAACAATAAGAAGCGAGCGAGTGACATATACTACCATATTCATGAGTGTTGCTGCCTCGGAAAGAAAGAAAGGTGTAAACCTAAACTTTAAATTAAGTTCATAGACAGGCTACCGCTGGCGTTTCTCATGCCCACGGGAATGCGGGATACAAGTTTAATGAGAGGACGCAGGATATAAACGAGAGTTTTGATCACTTTGTAACTAAGTTAAAATTGTAGGTGAAGGGGTGTGCTTATGCAAATTCCGAGACTGTGTTTGTGGGGGATTGACAGTTAAGGCGGGTGGGGAGTCACGTCATCATCTCCCCTCCCATTTACCTCATTTTGCTCTGAGCTGAGCTCCGCGCTAACGCTGTCTTCCGAAGCAACTTCGTCACACTGCCACCAAATACTCACAGAAAAATCCACAAGTTAATACACACTCTGTCTCTAGAGTTTCTTCACACTGAATCCTCCAGGCACTACTTACAAAAGGTTACATTGACAATCGTGTTACGTTATGTTTAAAATCTTTCCTTTTCTTAGCACAAGCACAGCCGAGAAGCTTCGATGCATGTGCTCCATAACGCGTTAAAAATTAATGCATTTAATCACACTTTGCATTACAAGCAAAGGGGAGCTTTTTTCAATGCATGATTTCCTGGTACACCGATTACATTGATCAGCGCACCCCGATTCATTTTACCCTCGCACCACCTTAGTTTGAGAAGAAGTATGAAAAAATATGAGGTCACCACAGAAAAACAGATCACCAATTCAACCTTTATGAATAATCGATTCGCCATCAATAATTGTTTTGGTAAAGCCATCCTCCTTCCATTTTATAATTTTTCCGCCACTACCCATGATTAAATGAACGGTAATAAAGTAAGAGCAAAGCGAGGGTGACTTATTTAGGCAGGCATATATATGACAGCAACACTCATGACAATGTCAATCATGTTACGTTATTATTAAAATTTTTCCTTTTCTTTTTCGTACCTTCTTTAACACACTACTTCTCCGCTGCGAAGCGCGGGTATTCTGCTAGTATATATATATATGTGTGTGTGCGTGTATATGTATATATTTAGATATGTATGTATATATATGTTTGTGTGTGTGTGTGTATATGTATATATGTAGATATGTATGTAGGGCGGCATGGTGGCGCAGTGGTAGCGCTGCTGCCTCGCAGTTAGGGGACCAGGGTTCGCTTCCCGGGTCCTCCCTGCGTGGAGTTTGCATGTTCTCCCCGTGTCTGCGTGGGTTTCCTCCGGGTGCTCCGGTTTCCTCCCACGATCCAAAGACATGCAGGTTAGGTGGATTGGCGATTCTAACTTGGCCCTAGTGTATGCTTGGTGTGTGGGTGTGTTTGTGTGTATCCTGCGGTGGGTTGGCACCCTGCCCAGGATTGGTTCCTGCCTTGTGCCCTGTGTTGGCTGGGATTGGCTCCAGCAGACCCCCGTGACCCTGTATTCGGATTCAGCGGGTTAGAAAATGGATGGATAGATATGTGTGTGCATGTATATGTATGTGTGCATATGTAGATATGTATATATATATGTATATACACTGTATATGTGGATGTATGTGTATATATGTATGTATATATATATATATGTATGTATATATGTGTGTGTGTGTGTATATGTATATACTATCAAAATACCCGCGCTTTGCAGCAGTAGTGTGTTAAAGAAGCAATGAAAAGAAAAGGAAACATTTTGAAAATAACGTAACCTGATTGTCAATGTAATTGTTTTGTCACTGTTGTGAGTGATGTGATGTGAGTGACACACATATATACACACATATACATATATATATATATACATACACACACACATATATACACATATATATACATATACATACATATCTACATATACAGTATACACACACAGCTATTTCGTATCAGTGCAATACGCTGTTTGTTAAAACGGTTGACTCCCGCTCTTACGTGCAATAACAAATCAAATCATTCAGTTGTCTTTGCTCATGTCATTTTATCAGAGCTGGACGCCTGGCATCTTTTTTTGGCCACAAGTTCGTTTCTGTTTGGTGTGAGGTTCTGTGTTGTGGAGATTCTCAGGATGGATTGCAGGTGCTCATCAGTGAGGCGACTCCTGTGTGCTGTTTTGTTAGTCTTTATCACTGAGAAGAGCTTCTCACACAGATATGTGCTACCAAACATGCACAAGGTTCGAGCCGCATGTAGACGGACTTTTTTTGTTCTTCAAAGTCACCAAAGCACCGTGCAAACTCAGTGCGCAATAACTCTAGCTTCGCAATAACTTGCAGCATCATAAGGTAGACTTGATTAATGCGGTAAGTGTTCGGCAAGGCAGCTGAAGCGCTGCATTATGGGATCTGTAGTTTATTGTGTTACCAGCGCTTCATATACCCGGGCCATTAATAACAATAATACAGTATATAAAATGATCTCGGGGCGGATATAATTACACGCCGGCGGATGTGGCCCGCCCTTGAGTTTGACACATATGGACTAAATAGAACTTGAAAAGATATATTTTTTCAAATGTGATCGCAATTCAGATAGAGTTGACGCAAGACTACAGCCTGCATGCCTCAATAAGTCATCCTCCCCTCGCTCTTACTTTTTTACCGTTCATCTAATGAATACACTGAGTATGGCTTTACCAAAACAATCATTGATGGCGAATAAAGTATCCATTATTCGAGTATGTAGAGCGGGATATATATATATACATATATATATATACCCGCGTATCGCAGCGAGAAGTAGTGTGTTAAAAAGGTAGAAAAGAAAAGGGAACATTTTAAAAATAACGTAACATGACTGTCAATATACAGTATTTGTTTTGTGAGTGTTACTGAGTGTTGCTGTCATTAAGGATTTGATTATCATTATTTCTTTCAATCAGGTTCGTATTTGTAGGATGTGTTGTGTTCAAGTTACATTCCGTGTTTGTCAATCGTTGTAAAGATGACAGGTTTCATTCATCGATTCGTTTCTTACTGCATCAATAAACAGCTCGTCTTCTTCTTTATCTGAGACCTGACACACTGCATGCACGGGTTTTTTTTACACTGTCTTCCTTTAGCGGGACATTGACTTTTTCCACCGTGTGCTTTGTTTCCACAGTAGCTGCATTTATGAATATGCTTATCAGACGCTTCATATTTTTGTTGCCTTTTCAATTGTGTAATTCGGTTTTTGTTCAGCACTCTTTGGAACTGTTGCTTTTTATCTGTGCACTGCGTCAGTTCACGTGAGCCGCTCGGTGTACATGCATCGAAGGTTCCCAGCTGTGCTGGTGCCATCTCGCTATGTCCGTGGCTGTATTTAATGTTACCTTAGTCCTGGCACTTAAAACTTTCTCTCGCAGTTTCGCTGAGTTTGTGTCAAACACCACCCTGACCATCTCATCTTCCTCTCCATAAGCACAGTCCTTCACCCGTGAATATTTACCCGTGGCAGTTTGCTATTGGATTGCCGCTGACGGACGGCCTTATATGGGCAGGCACTAAATTACAAACGCCAGCGCAGCCTGTCTATGAACTTAATTTAAAGTGTAGGGTTTACATCGTGCTTTGTTTCCGAAGTAGCAGAACTCAATGAATATGGTTGTATATGTCACTCGCCGCTTCTTATTGTTTCGCTGCCTTCTAAATTATATAATGCATGTTTTCTTCAGCGCTTTTTGGAGGTCTTCCTGGTTTTCTATGTACTGCGTGATTACGTGGGAGGCGTAATGATGTCACACGAAACTCCGCCCCCACGGCGTTGAAGCTCATCTCCATTACAGTAAATGGAGAAAACTGCTTCCAGTTATGACCATTACGCGTAGAATTTCGATATAAAACCTGCCCAACTTTTGTAAGGAAGCTGTAAGGAATGAACCTGCCAAATTTCAGCCTTCCACCCACACGGGAAGTTGGAGAATTAGTGATGAGTGAGTGACTGAGTGAGTGAGTGAGTGAGTGAGTGAGTGAGTGAGTGAGTGAGGGCTTTGCCTTTTGTTAGTATAGATTTAGATATGTATGTATATGTATATATGTTTATATATATGTATATATATATGTATTTGTGTGTATATATATGTGTGTATGTATATGTATGTGTATATGTATTGTGGTCCCCGGCCGGGCTCCGCTCAGGAGGACCAGAGGAGGGCTTGTGCCTCCTCCAGACCGCGAGGGGGTGTCCGTCCTGGTTATGTTGGGGGCCTCGGGTACAGGGCTTGGAAGCCCAGCCCTGCAGGGACCCGTGGCCACCGCCAGGCGGCGCCCAGGTGCCTGAGGAACCCTGGAGCCCAGCACTTCCGACACACCAGTAAGTGCTGGGGGGAAGACGATAGGGGACACCCGGACGGCTTCCGGGTGCGCAGCCACCACTTCCGCCACACTGGGGTGTGGCTAGGACTGATTGCCGGGAAGCAGCTGGAGCCCTTCCGGGTTCCCATTTAAGGGGCCACCTCCCTCCAGTCAGAGACAAGAGTCGGGTGGAAGAGTGGCAACGTCTGGAGAAGCGAGGAGGCAGTAAGAAGAAAAGAAAGAAAGAGAGAGAGAGAAAAAAGAGAAGAAGAAAAGAGAAGGCATTGGAGTGGCCTGGACTGAGGGGTATTGGGGATTAGTGAGCTGAATTGTAAAAAGAGATGAAGAATAAACATGTATTTGTGGGTGACATTAACGTGTCTGCCTGTCTGTGTCCGGGGCAAGGTTCACAGTATATACATACATAAGTCAACATTAATTAACATAGAATAAGTAAGGTCCGATGGCCTGGGTGGACAGAAAAAACAAAAAACAAAAAAACTCCAAGAGCTGGAGAAAAAAAAAAAAAATCTGTAGGGGTTCCAGACCAGGAGACCGCCCAGTCCCCTCTGGGCAATCTACCTAACATAAGTCAAACAGTCCTCTTTGTATTTAGGGTTACAAAATCAGTGTCTTCCCATAAGCGAGTTATTCTGTCCATCAGAGTTGTAATTCATTGATTTACGTTATTTGTTCTTGCTTGAGTTCATTTTACGCTTTCTGGCTCAAGAAGTCTGCAGAGGGGCTTCTGGAAAGATGTCATTTCAACTGTGGTTTACACCTTTGTTATCACATGAAGTACAGGTAGATCCAGGTGCAAGAAGGCGTTCAGTCACTTTGCTTGGAATGTAATTGGTGGTTTTACATAGCTGAATGTCTGTTATAACTGCTGCTTGAACAGGCCTGGATGTGTCACTAAAGCCTAGCAGAATGGGCAATGCCCATTTTGTCCTACACCGAGATCTGAAAAGATTAGACATTCAAAGGTAGTTCTGTAGGACATAGGAATTTAATGTGATCAGATTGTAAGTGGTAAAGTGGAGAGCTTTACATGTACAGCAGGATTAGGCAGCAAGAAGATAATGGTGCAAGTTACTGAAGTCAGGCAGAAGTGTACAATACAAAAAGAAAGATGCCGGCTACCAAGATTGGATTACATAATTCAAACATATGACAGGACCACACACCACAAGGCTACAGAGACAAAGCAATTAAGATCAGGTATGGCTGGACATCAGAAAGGGGACGGTGCAAGCCATAGATATGTAAGAATGAAACCTTACAGTTACACATCTAGAAGCATGAGATTTCAAAAATTAAAGCTGTAGCATACAGAAGATCTGACTTTCACAATCTTCTTCCTCTTCATCTCTTTCCACTTCTATGTGTGTTTGATGTCAGGATCAGCTCTGCCATTTAGACAAACTTGGAGGGCAGCATTTTTGTAAATGAAACAGATCTTCAAACCCTCAGAATCAATGTGACTGTCTAATTATATTGTTTCATATTATTTTCACATACTAGCGATGTTTGATCTTAACGTCTGATGACTTACACAATCCAACAATAAAATGAACAACAGCAACAAAGATAATGGTAATAATAATAACACTCAAACTGCAGCATAGTAGACAAAGACATGGCAAAATAAAATGAAATGATCAAAACAGCAACAGAACTGCAGCTCTTGAACGCTTTGCTTTAGGCTGATTTAATTCAAACTATAATTATCCCCCAAATGGGCTTAAATTAAAACTTGTGTTAAAACTTGGCAAATATCATTCTTCAGTATTCACCACCATCTGAAATTTGCTCTTGGCACGTTATACCAGTTCTCTATAGTCCATCTCTTGCTTCAATTTCATTGTATTTTTGTGATTATATTAAGTCTGTCAATTAATTTTATTAGTTTAAACGACTTGTATGTGATGGAGCTGCCTTGGTAAGATTATAACTAGACTGTCACCATCAGTGTAAGGTACATGTTCAGCTGGAGGTTTGAACAGAGGCCTGTGGAACTCACTATTGTAGTTTAAATGAAAATATGATTATGTGAAAAAATACTTTTCTCTTTAGAAAAACATTAAATGCAATAAATAAACAAAGCCAGCTGATACAGCCCAATTCCTCTTGTTTTCTGAAATGGCACCCTTCAAGAGTGCATTTTTACAGATGTTACTATAACAAATCAAATGTCCCCCTCAGCATTCTCACATTGTAAATTCACTGGTACCTCACTGTCCCAAATTCTGGCCACATGTGTCTATCTATGTACTGGTGTTTCAGTGATGATTCCAGTCAAACCAAAGGGGGGTGGTTGGGGGGTTTGGACAGGGCACCATTTCCAAGTTTGCCTAAAATGGGCAGAAAAAGTGTTAGAGTCAGCTCTGGTCAATGTGTTTTATTCAACCTCTCCCTAGAGCTTGGTTCTGCTCCTCCTCCTCCTCAGTCAGACCGTCTTCCTTCAAATCTTCTTCCACCTCCGCTTTGGCCCATCTTGCTTTCTTTTCTCCTGTCCTTTAATTTCCATCACGCTTTTGCCCACATACTTATTGTCTCTCCTTATCACATGTCCATTCCACTTCAACCTACTTTTTGTATACTTTTGTTGTATCTAATGTTTTAAATCCACCCCAATTCTTCAATTGCACAATACTTTCAATGGCTTCTTCTGATTGTTGCATCCCCGCTTTACTCGATGGTCCATCCAGTTCCCCATCTTGACTTACTACTGATCCTAGATATTTAACTTTACCTTCTCTTTTCAATAGCTCTCCCTGTAGGCTGACATCAAGGTGGTTCATCGTGTGGTGGGCGTGACAACGCAACTGCTCACAACCTAAGCCTTCTCTAAATCAGTAAGACCATATGCACACCTTGCTGTTTTGTCTTTGAGCTGTCTCAATGGGAAGACTGCACCAGATATTCCTAGGCCTGGCATAAAACCTAACCACTCTTCTCCTATGGTGGTCTCTTCCTCAAGCCTTCTCTCTTTAGCATTTTTCCAGATTTCCGTCATGTGTAACATCAGCTTTATTCCACTATAGGTTCTACAATCTTGAATACCTCTCTTTTCCATAAACTATGTTTGTAAAATCATATTCAAACAGGTTTAGATATGTTTAAGTTGTAAACTTGCAGGATGTAGCTTGAACATGATGAGGCTTTAAAATATTATGGCTGTTAGATCATTTACTACAATATATAGAAAGGAATAATGGTGTAGGACATCAGTATCTGACAAAATTAGACTCTAATTTTGTAAACTGCAAACATCACATAGTCTGAGACTCTAAAAGTTAAAATTCTAAGACCAAAATATACTACAAGGGTAGACAGGAAGTGGGTATTACAGAAATCTCATGAAACCTGTCATAGCTGGGCACTGTGAAGGGACATGTGCAGGATGCTGACAACTAATAAGATCAGTGTTGTGCAAGTTCACACCTCACAAGAACTAGCTCAAAATTCAGTTCACACAGATTAAAGTGAATAAATTCACGTTCATAGTTCACCATTTCAAAATCTGAACTCGTCCATGTTCAGTTCATTTTGTATTTTTTAAGGAGGGAGAATAAATGACCCATGAGTTTTCTTACTTCAATACCGCATGCCTTATATTATATAGGCTATTACAGTGTTCTTGAATAACATAAAATAATTAAGAGGACTTTTTAATTTAAATACACTTCATTGAGTTATACCCAGGAACAAACACATATAACCATATATGCTAATATCCTCCCGGTCAAAAAAGAAATTAAACAGATGCAAGTATACATATAAATTACAGCTCAATTTCCAGCCGAGTGACACAGATGTTGACTGTGGAGCCAGCGTGTGGGTGAATGTTATAACCTATTACACTGCCGGTCAAAATTCGTGTCACAAATTGCATATCCAACGGTGAAAAATATCTAGTGGCTTTGCGAAGTACAATGTTTTCCTAAAAGCGAAAGCAGAGCTTTACCTCATACTCGTGTCAGCGGGACTGCAGCTTAAGCACATGCAGGCAGACACAGACAGTCAGGCCTGTCGCAACAAGGCAGGCAAACCAAGCAATTGCTTGGGGCCCCGAGCTGGCCTGGGGCCCCAAGACAACGACTGGTTAAGAATAAAAAGCAGCGACAAACTGTGTGAGCGCCCCATTGATAGTGAATGCAGTAAAGTGCAATGACACTGTTATCGGGATCCCCCTCAAGGGGGCCCCCCTCGCTGACAGCAGCCAGCCAACCACGCGATCTCTGCTGCCGGCAAAATACAAAACTTCCTCGGCAGTCATGAAGCGGAATTATGCTTCAGAAAGCCAAAAAAGAAAGAAGAGAAAATTACATGAGGTCCACGGTGGGCCAAGAAAGGCTCACAGGACTGGCACTTATGTCAAATGAGCGGGATGTTCGCCAGTCTTTGGACATGGAGGACATTGTGATTGCCTTTGCAGAAAACAAGGCTCGCAAACAGCAGTTTTAGATAATTTGCACATGTTTGAGAGAACTGAAAAATGTTAATGTGAGTATGTATGTGTGTGTGTGTTTTTAAGTATGTTGGATTTAGTTATTGTGCACTTTTTTAATGTATATTTGATTTTATGGTACAGTGGTGTTTTTTGCAAATGTTCAATTGTTGAAAATGTTCAAATTTTATGCACTTTATATGCAACAGCAGTATTTGCACTCTAAACATTTTTTTATTTATGCACAGTATATGCAACAGCAGTATTTGCACTGTAAACCTTTTTTATTTATATAAAGTGTGAGTGAATTTAAACTGTATGGCTATGCTGTGGTTCCTTTGTGCGTGCGTGCGGGGGGCCTCCATGTCCATTTTGCTTGGGGCCCCCAAATTCCTTCAAACGGCCCTGCAGACAGTGCCTATTTGATTTTATGTTATTTTTTCCAAATACAAATAAATGGCAAAAAATTCGTCTGAAATAAATATTTGTAAAAATCCACTATCTGTGCTTATCCGAATCACTGTAAAGGATAATGCGTTAAAAGTACTTAAAAAAAATAAGGCAACAAATTACAAGCAATATTTTTGAGCAGATTTATTATACTGCACTATTGAGTAAACTTAATTTATTAATTTACTCAAATTTACCTAAAATAAATGAGTTTGATTAAATATTAGCGGCAAAAATGGTTTTATTTAATACTCTGATTTTCATTTGAATTACTCAAAAAAAATGAGTAATAATGCAACTCTGGCCAGCAGTGACTGTATAACAAATAAATGCTAAAATTCCATATATCTTTATTTATTTGAACATACAGATAGTCACAACAACGGGGGTATATTTTCAAAGGAAAATTAAAACAAATGTCTAAAGATCATTTTTACTGAATTACTGACATTCAAATGTCAATGCAAATGTTTATTGTTTTTTTATAAACTTACACAAAAAGTATATCTCAATCAAATAATGTCCTGGGAATGAGAGGTAAACGAGAAGGAAACGTAGAGAGAAAGAGTGAAATTCTGAGGCAGATGCCACTTTTTAAAACCTTCCTGCATTTACGCCAGCATATCCGGTTAAATGAATGGCCGCCTTTTCCACTACTTTTCCGTATGCGATAGCGAAAATCCTGAAATAAAATAGGACGTAGGAAATCACAACAGTTTTTTTTTTTTTTTTGCATCGCTAAATGAATCACAGTGTTAAAAATTAACCAGAAAATACATTAGGTTACCTATGCAGAACACTAATTAAATAAGAGGTGAAATCATACCGCAACGGTTAGGCAAACGTCTTTTTATGTTGTTTACAGGTCGTAGTTTAGGACAAACGGCATATCGTTCTCAAAATTATCTCAAAAGTGTCATTTTCTTTTTCTGTGTAAAATAAAAGTTTTAAACGCTAAAAAAAATATGAACTTACGTAATTATCTGAGAAATGTGCTTGCTTTTTAAAGCTATCCAACAATGGTGATTGTTAAAAAGACGCTACCTTGCTCGGCATGTTTCCCACATGAAGGGAAAGATTTCGTGAAAACAACAACTGCTTACGTCTGTAATTATACTAAATGAAATACCAATTATTCATTATGGAATTAATATGCTTTATACTTACACATTCGTAGTAAAATAGCTCTTATTATGGATAAACGTTACAGCTGAGTGCGTTGTTGTAAAGACCAAGAAATCGATGTGAGAGGAAGTGCCCTGTCATTAAATTTAACTTAACTTAAATGTGTTCAATTCACAGTATAGTTTTTTTACTTAGAATAAGTTATAAAAAATGTTTACATTTTAAGAAAAATAATAAGTTAACATTATTCTTAACTTTTCTATTGAATTAGAATGAAATAATCAATTAAAAGGGTAAAACCCATTTTTATTAATCAAATTAATGATTATTTTGCATATAGTTAGCTATTTTTTGTTATTCATTTTCACACATGCAAGATTTATTTTTTACAGTGTACCATATTCAGATTCGGCTCCACCTCTACATTAAGGCAAAACGTTTAATCTGGACCTAAACCAGATCCAGGATGTCACCTAAAACTGAACTAGCTCAATTTCAAGTTCTTTATTTGAAAATATGTTACATTAAGTTCACCGCTCTTAGAAAAATGAGCTTGTTCAATGAACACACTCTTTTGATTCATGCACAACACTGAATAAGATCAACTTCCATCATATAATACTTTGTAACGCAAAAGATTTTCAAAAAGCTAATGGAACAAAGTATTTTAAACACCCATGTATGACTGCACAAGAGATCTGACAAATCAGGTTGAAAGTAATATCATGGGGTAAAATAGCAGCATATGTTATAGCCAGCAGCCATACCACATGCATATCAGAAGAGGTCATCCACCTGAAGCGAAGTATGTCCAGGCCTGACCAGTACTTGGATGGGAGACCATACAGGAAAAGTTTGGGTTGCTGCTGGAAGAGGTGTTGGTGAAGCCAGCAGGGGGCGCTTACCCTGTAGTCTGTGTGTGGATCCCAATACTCCAGTGCAGTGATGGTGACGCTGTGCTGTAAAAATGGTGGCTTCGGATGAGACTCTCTGTGGTCATAAACCATCCCTGAGCATCCTTTGTAAAGAGTAAGGTGTATCCTGATGCTAAATTTCCCACCAGAGCCTCGTCATTCTGCCATGCTAATCATGCATTGCTTCTAACTGGCTATCTCTCTCACCACTTCACTGCCTAACATCTAATGTGTGTTAAGTGTACTGGCACAAAAAATGGCTGCCGTCTCATCATCTTAGTGGATGCTACACATTAGTGGTGGTGGTAGAAGTGGCTTCCCACTCACTATTATTATTAATATTTCAAGTATGACATAATCAGGTTAACAGAAATAAGTCAGACATGATCAGAATCCTGAACGATAAAGTCGAATTACTACAAGAGCTAGCAAACTCAGATTTCAAGAAGTGATGACGTTTAAATTAAGATCTTATAGGGTCAAATTTTGAAAAGACAAAGATCTGCTGGGGTTAGACTTCCTGAGATATGGCTACTCATCATAAAGATGAGGAAACAGCAAACTTCTGACAAATATAGCAACTGGATGTGTCAAGCTGACAGCCTCAGACACCCAGAAGACAAAGCTGCAGTCTTCCCTGCCTTCTCTTGTTCATTATCAAGTGGAAAGCATTAGATACAGTATGTAATTGCATAAAAATAAAGGCAGCACTTAGAAAAGGTGAGAAATGCAGAATCACACATCATTAATGCAGTGGAAACGTGTCAGCCCATCCCCCAGACCCTCAAAATGAAAGTGAACAAAGGCTGCTGCAATTAAATTGGGCTTTCATTTCCTGTGATGGGATGCTGGGGTTTTATCATGCCAGGTGTGCATTACAGGAATAACTTGGCACATCTGGAGGTGTTCTAAACCAGAGCAAAACAGGAAAGTGTGCGTGAAAAAGGGAACGTTCTTCTTCAAGACGCACTTCAGCAGCTCCTTTGGAATTGCAGTATTTGTCACACAGGCAGTAGAGGCTGAGGCTTCTGCTCTTCAGGTACAGCTCCCCCCTTAGTTTAAGTCACATATCTTTGACCAATAATCAAGATTTGGATTCTTTGTAGTATTTGGTGCAACTGAAGCTTGCAGTCTAGCGGCCTCTCTTGGTAGAAGAGATTCATTGGCTGCAGCACAGCACCTCTAAAACAGGAGGGATGAACAAACATGTGTCTGTCATTAAAAATGGGGTGGCATTAGTGACAGGCAGGCACTATATTAACACAAGACCACTGAACACATGCGCCAAGCTGCAGCTGCTACACTTACTTTCAGCAGAGTCTCTTCATTAGAACAAAGGACTCCACCTCTTATTAATTGTGACGCATGGATCATAAGTGCCCTTCACAAAAAAAGCCTGATGTGGTTGCTCTGGTAACTACAGTATGGTGGCCTATATACTGTACTACATGATAGAAGACTCCCCACCAACGCTTAGACACAATGGAGATTTAAGTCAAAGCAAATGATCAGGACCACATGCGGGCAAAAAAAATTGAGAATATTATAAAAATTAAACTCATTGATATTCACCTCTAGTGCCCCTTAACACGCCTCAGTCAGGTACAACTACAAAAACATCATGATTCACAAGTGACTCAGCGTTGTGTCCCAGCATGTGATTCAGTGACAGTTCAGTGAAGCACAGCACAGCCCAGGGATGAAGACATAAATGTGCTTAGGCTGTAAAGCCCCGGTGTGAATGGCTGCATCTCTGCACTGCTGATCCTCCACCTGTAAGTGCTGCTTGTCCCGCAGGGATGCAGCTTCAGGTAAAGCAGTTGTCTGAAAGAGGACATCATAAAAGACTCAGAAATAGTTCAGTCCCAGATGGTGTGCAGGACTAAAATCCCTTCTGTCTAAATAAAAATGGAGAGATATAGTAAGGACATAAGAAGAAGATAATACCATAGACACATTTTTGTATCTAATCAAGACAGTAGAACAAAATGGCTAATAGCTCTGATAAGATCAGTCTATAAACAGGTCAAGTGACACATGTGGCCAGGAACAGGAATGACAGGTTGAGAGCATGCAATGGTACAGCACGTATCACAGAAGGAACCTCCTCAGCATCCTAGATTAGGACTTGAGCAGCGCCGTGCAATGGGTGACACCATGCTAGCTCAAATGGAGTGGAACAATGTGAGGTTTTTAACAGTGGCTGGAGTGCCAGTCCTGCCATCAACACCCAAATTTACCCTGCAAGTTGAAGTACCTGTTTGCAGGTTACGATCATAGCCAGCATGGAGCAATTGCAGATTAAGGGCCTTGCTCAAGGGCCCAATTGAGCTAAATCGCTTCTGGCATTTACAGAATTTGAGCCGGCAACCTTCCAAATGCTGGCTGGCGCAGATCCCTAGCCTCAGAGCCACCATTCTGCCCATTACGATGATCTCAGAATAATCTGGGACGCCAACTGGGTTGTCCAGTTTAATGATGAGGTGAAAATAAAAAAATCATGCCAGTCATGGCATTACTTTGTCTTAAAGTTGGGCTTGGCAAAACCAAAGCAAACAGGAAATTACAAGTAATTCAGTCATTCTCTGGGAAGCCCGTCTAACGGCATGCTCCTTTCACAAGTGATGACTCCTTACAGAAGTCTGGTGACTTTCTTCTCGCAGGTCTGGAAGGGGAAGGGCTAGGTGCCCTCACTGGGTGAATTCTTGGTACTTGGCAGTGTCCTCTCATGGTCTGGTGGGTCATTACGTACCTTGACAGAGCCCGTGAGGAGATCAACAGATGTGCATGTGTGACACAGGATACCAATGTCTAAAAACATAAGAGGCAGAGTATCTTGGCAATACTGTGACAATATGGCACCTAAGGGCAAGGAGGTAACACTGATGAATTCCCACATATCACTTGATCTGACTTCAGTGCTGGCTACATATTGGACACTGATGTTACTGTACTTATTGTCACACACATGCAGATAGGGGACAGTTAAAGGTGACTGTAGCTCCACCACCACTCCAGGGGTTTAGGCTGAAAAAGTTTTTATTGCAAAGTAAAGAAAATCCTTGTTTAAAGAAAAGCTCAGTTTAAAGCTAATACATCTTGTTTCTTTCTTTAAGTCCAATGGTCAGAAAACTGTATGCCTATCCCATTTACAAACTGCAGATGGGTCTTTCTGTTCATGCTAGCAATAAGCCTATTCCAAACTGACTTAATTAACACACTGCATTACAGGTTCTACCTCAAGTTAACTTACATTTGGTAAAAGGCTATACCATAACCTATAACTATGAAAGAAAGTTCTATTCTATTCAAATTAAGAAAACACTAATATGAGTTTAAGCTTTAGCTCTTTAAGCTTTAGCTTTCTAAGATTGGCTCTTACAGGTATCACAAAATGCTATCTGTGTTAAGATGAAATAGAACTCTAAGTAGCAAGTAAGCAGCAAGCCTCTCCATATTCTAGGGAATCTCTGTTTAGTCTATCTACTGTCACACACGTGCAATCGGGATACAGCTAAAGGGCCTAAATGATTGTAAGTCCACACCAGACCAAGGGACAGCGGGGTGCACTGACTGTCTCTCTTAATCTCTTTCAGACCTTCCATGGGAAATCCCGCAGGGTTCTGGCACCACTGATGACGGCTTTCCTGGTTCAGGTCACCATTGATGATGTCATTTCCTTTGCTCGGCATACAACGCCAGCATCATAACTCAATCATTCAGTTCTGTTTTGGACTCAGATCTGTGAACTTCTCTGTTCAGTTTAACTCGATTTTGCAGCCTTGAAACAATATATGGGTGGCTGCCCCAAACCTTCATGATGTCTTTGACTCATTCTTAACACTTATGCCCTGTCTTAAATATCAATATATACATGCAGTTATCATATTTATATAATCCTTGTGTTTGTCAATAAATTACATTATTCTGTTTCTTAAAACAAGTGTGCTTCCGTTATCTTAATACATCTAATGGCCTGAGACCTCCTCCTACATCTGAGAATGTTAAGATAAATAAAGTAGGAGCCTTACAGAAGTGTTTAATTAATTCCTAGTGTTGTCAAAGGCAAAAGTGAACTGAAGTGAAATTAATTGCTATTCCTACATTATTTTGCCCTCCCTGGAGGTGAGCAAGTTAAATCTTTCCATTTTCCTACAAAGACCATAATATTTTTTGCTATTCATGCAGACTTAGATCTGAAACAAGCAATACACACGATAAACTGCAAATGGTAGAAACTTGTATTTCATATGTTCTAGTACACAACAGCTAATCTTTGGCTTCTGTAAAAATAAACAGAGAAAGTAAGCATAAAGATTTTGATACCACTTTGGTAAACCCCATTTAATGGAAGAATATGAGAAACTAGCCAACCCGCGACGTACCATACGGCGCATAATCAGGCTGTTTTTTTTTAATGATTTTTAAGCACAGGGAGAAAATTAACATTTGAAAAATCGGTAATGTAATAAATGAGCAAGAAAAGCAACATTGTAACAATGCACGGAACGAACCAACACACAATCGTCCGTGACTGAAAACTGGCGGACTGCCATCGCTCATGTGCCCACTTCCAACTCGTCACTTGAGTCGTTGTCGTCTTTGCACAGTCCAGATGCACCTGTGACTCACGTAGACTTTCCATGTTCCTGCTGGAGCATCTAAGAAGACGCATGTTTGTCGCGGATGCGAATTGCTGTATGTAGCGTGTAAAACAGTTTGCTATGGTGCATGCAGTCGTGCGTCGTAACCGAAAACTCGGTTTTTAGAAACTGCTCACTTCATTGTGTTTTAACCTCAGTTGTAAAGGATTGTTTTAAGATTCGCAAACCGTTTTACACGCTGCATATGGCGATTCACCTCCGCGAGAAACATGCCTCTATGAACAGTCAACGTGGCTTGGAGGTGCCAGGAGTTGGTGGGCGTGGCTCCTTCCTGCGTGCGCCATGGGTGTCTTACTTGTCGGCGGCTCAGTGAATCCACGCCCCTTCCGGCGTGCTTTCCATGGTTGTCTTGCCTTAGTAAATTATATATATAGATAATAAAGAAAAGAGCAGCACACAAGTGTGCAAAACAATGCTGTCTGCCATGATCAAAGATTTCTGAAGTATTGTCTCTTCTGAGTCTGAGATTCATTTTCCTCAGTAAAGAACGTCCACTTCCTTCAGGATTTTATACTTGGTTTCTGGAATAGGTGGGGCTTTCTTGCTTGATGTGGAAATGAGATCTTTGATCTTCTGGCTGGCATCACTCTGAACTACAGGTGTAATACAAATTGTGTTGGCCTCTCTGGACACATGGTGGAAGGACTTACCAGGTTGGAGTCCAGAAGATGTCCCCTAAGCACACATGCTTGACACGAATATGTATGACAGAATACTTCTTTTGGGATCAGGCTCTGAATGTTTCAGTCACCCCCTTCCCCACCCACCCCATATGAATACTCAGTTCATACTCATTCATAACACAGCACCTTACAATATTTGTTGCTGCTCACATTGATGCACTAATTTGCAATGACGATGCAGAGCAATCATATAGCTAATCTTAATAATTAAAGCAATGTCATTAAAAAAAATTACATTTCAAAAATGTGTAACCACGTCAAACTAAAAATAGATACATGAATATCATATACTGTACAAACATACAACATATTGTGGACAGCATGGGGCACTCCAGCTCCACAAACACCCAAAACATGCAGGTTCAGACACAAGCTTAAAAGTCAAAGAGTTTTTTATTTTGGGAAACTCTTCCCCAAGCGTTTCCCACCACAGCCATGAGTACAATACAGCACTGTAAAACACTCTTTTCTTCTGTTTCTCTGTCTGTCACTTCCTCCTGCACTCCACCTCACAAAAAACTGTTTACCTTCCTCCTGACACTGCCTCATTTTTGGGAGGCAGCTAGCTCCTTTTATCTAATCCCTGGTAGTGACATGAGACTGCACCCCCAAAGCGCTTCTGAGTTGGGACTCCCAAATCCTGCAGATCGCACAGGGCCCAACAAGGTTATCCCCCAGGACTGCAATACCTGGAAGCCTTGTGAGCATCCATGTGGGGATCCAAGACTAAGCCTTGTGTAAGCTGTCTCACCTTAGCTTCACATGTATCATAAGGTAAATTTAATAAACAAACAATAGAAATAACTGAGTTACAAATTAACACTAATACTGAATCAGTAGTGCAGGGTCTAATATAACAAAGTGTTGGTCACTCAAGTCAAGCAGATGACCAAATGGGAGTTTACTAGTATAATGATCCGCAGATAACTCTCTGTCTGCCAGGCTTGAGGAATACGTATCTAATAGTCTCACTTTGAACTTTGGAGTACTCTAGTGCCCTGTGCTCAGCCCATTGCTCTCTTCCTCTCTTTAGTTATGTTGCTGGGCTTGACATAAACTCCATCATCAGGTTTACTGACAGCACAACAATTGAAATTGACAAGAGAGTCCAAAGGGAGGATGTAGAACTTTTGACTGAATGTTGCATTAACAACAAGCTGTCCATCAATGCTAGTAGAACAAAGAAGTTGAATATGAACACTTACTGATACTGAGTCCACATCACTGAGGATCTCTTATGGTCCCTCAACATCATGATTTTTGAGAAGGCTGAGGGAATCCAAACTGTCTCCGTAGATCCTCACTAAAATCTCCCAATGCACAGACTTTTGGTAAGGCAAAGGCACTGTGGGAGACCTAACGGCCGTGCAGCAGGTGGTGACACGAGCCAAATATACTAAAGGAGCCACAGTTCAATCTACACAGGACATTTAGGACAAGAGATGCCTGAAGAAAGAACTTTCTGTTGTCTCAAATCTTACAATGCATCAAGCAATACTGTAGTATTCACTGCCAAACCATCAAACTTCCATCCATCCATCCATTATCCAACCCCCTATATCCCAACTACAGCGCCACAGGGGTCTGCCGGAGCCAATCCCAGCCAACACAGGGCGCAAGGCAGGAAACAAACACTGGGCATGGTGCCAGCCCACCGCAGCCACCAAACTTAAACAACTTTTATATATTAGAGATATAAGACATGGGTGGCACAGTGGGTAGCGCTGTTGCCTCACAGTTAGGAGGCCCGGGTTTGCTTCCCGGATCCTCCCTGCGTGGAGTTTGCATATTCTCCCCGTGTCTGTGTGGGTTTCCTCCCACAGTACAAATACATGTAGGTTAGGTGCATTGGCGATTCTAAATTGTCTCTAGTGTGTGCTGTGTGTGTGTGCCCTGCCTGGGGTTTGTTTCCTGCCTTGCAGCCTGTGTTTGCTGGGATTGGCTCCGGCAGACCCCCGTGGCCCTGTAGTTGGAATATAGCGGGTTGTATAATGGATGGATGAATATAAGACATACTGTATTACAATAGGCTCCATCTATGGTAATAAAGGATAATGTTAATCAGATTGACCCCCCAAGTCCTAAGGTTAGGAAGACAATGACCCCCAACCCCAAGCCATGCTAGACAAAAGTACCAGTCATGCTGGTAAAAATTAAGTTGAAGAGCCCAGAGTGAGTGTACAGAATATTTATATACTGTACATGGAAGTGTTTTTGACCTGTCAGCCTAACTGGTAGCTTATAGTGACGGTGACAGCAAAATCATAATCTTACTAAACATAACCAATAGTTAGACTCAGGTGATGAGTCACAAAGAAGACTTTATAATCTTTGGTATGTAATTTGCTGCTAGGCTATGACAAATGTAAGTATGGAGGACAGACCTTTTCAGGTAAGAAAGTTCTCCCTAATCATAGTGCCAGAGAGTGGTGATGTGTTGCATGTTGATTAGCACATGAAAGTAAGAATTTCACATTACTCTGCACATGTGACCATAATGACCCTATAAACTATAAACACGTATATTTAAATTAAGTAACATAGACCAATATATTATTATTATTATTATTATTATTATTATTATTATATTTGTTTATGGGTGGCATGATGGCGCAGTGGGTAGCGCTGCTGCCTCGCAGTTAGGAGACCCTGGTTCACTTCCTGGGTCCTCCCTGCGTGGAGTTTGCATATTCTCCCCGTGTCTACGTGGGTTTCCTCCGGGCGCTCCGGTTTCCTCCCACAGTCCAAAGACATGCAGGGTAGGTGGATTGGTGATTCTAAATTGGCCCTAGTGTGTGCTTGATGTGTGAGTGTGTTTGTTTGTCTCCTGCGGTGGGTTGGCACCCTGCCCAGGATTGGTTCCTGCCTTGTGCCCTGTGTTGGCTGGGATTGGCTCCACCAGACCCCCATGACCCTGTGTTCGGATTCAGCGGGTTGGAAAATGGATGGATGGATATTTGTTTATCATGTTGATTTGCTTGTGGCTGCTGCAGTGTCCACGTCAGGACCAAGGACCTAAGGTTTAACCTAGTACTTTACGAGGAATATGAGCTGTACCCATCAGTGTAATCCTCTACTTCTCAGGGCTGTATGGTGTCCTGACAGCACCTGAAGGTTCAGTTCAGATCCTTTCTTGATGGTACCCAGAGCCAAGACCACCACAGGCACAACTGTAATCTTGGTGCCCCCCATCCTGCCAGTTTTGATCTCCAGATCTTTATATTTGCTTTGCTTTTTAGCTTCTTTGAGTAAGATGTTGTTGCCATCTGGGACTACTACATCGATCAGCAGGCATTTCTTCTCCTTCTTGTGATGGACTACAATATCAGGACAGTTAGTTAAAATGGTACAATCGGTTTGCACCGCCATTTGCAAAATGATGATAGTGTCTCCAATGATGACAACAGGCTATGACCAAATAACTGGCAACTATGTTATACTGGTTTATGTATTTTGAAATAAGGTCAAAAACAAAGATGAAGGTTTGGCATAGCCACCCTGTATATCTGAAAATGATTGGCAAAAGGAGATAGTCTTTATAGACATGAGTTCAAAATGGAACTGAATACATTGATCACAGTTGAATGGGCAGGATGGAGCGGGTCCTTGAGGCCCATGAACTGAAAGTGACATCATGGGAACCTGAAGTGATATTGTAGGAACCAGAAGTCACCTCAGAGCAGTTGCTTTAAGTCTGCTGGTCTGCAAAGGGGAAAAGAGAGAATTAGTGTCACCAGCCCCTGGCTCAGCAGATAATTACAATTAGTCATGTCCATAAGCTGTCTCCCATGTGCATGTATTTGACAGTATTCAGTAGAAGCCAGTATTGTACATCTAGTGATGAACTGGCAAATCATCTCCTCAGCCTTGTTGCACAATCTACGCTTGCTCTCAACCAGCTGCTTCAAGATGCTCCGCTGGTGATATCTCTCATTGAGTGCCTGGTCCTAGGTGGCACTGAGTAGGTTTTCAGTCCTTCCCTTGAACCTGAGGCTGTTCAACCATGCCATACTTGCACTTTTGTCCACAAATGGGTTGTCAAGATTATGACAGTATTGTACAGTGCATGTAGTAAATGCAACCTCACCATCTGGTTGATGTCAGAAAGATTTTATTATGAGAAGCCAACGCAAGCCAGAATTGGAACTGAGGAGTGTAATCGGCCAAATCAAAGATAGTCGTGAGCAACAGAGGATGATATTTGACAAGTTTTAACCAAATTTAATATAAGCCCTTTTGTGAGACATCTATATTTTCGAGTAAATCAGTCTCTAACGATGCATCAAAGCCTAACATTACAGTCACAATGTCTTGTTGATTGCCACATCTGTCTTCTACATTACTCTAGTTGGAGGATTATTATTATTATTATTATTATTATTATTATTAATGTTGTTGTTGTTGTGATTCTTTTTTGTGAAAAAATGAAGCACTGCAAGTATCAAACAATGAATTCAAATCCATTTTGTTATTATTCCAAATATCATGAAGAGTTCCTAAAAAAATAAATAAAATTCAATAAGTAGCCTACAATGCCTTTGAACAAGTATTCAATACATATCCTTAGTTTTTAACAACAACAACAACATTTATTTATATAGCACATTTTCATACAAACAGTAGCTCAAAGTGCTTTACATAATAAAGAAAAGAAAAATAAAAGACACAGTAAGAAAAACAAAATAAATCAACAATAATTAACATCGAATAAGAGTAAGGTTCAATGGCCAGGGGGGACAGAAAAAACAAAAAAACTCCAGACGGCTGGAGAAAAAAATTAAATCTGTAGGGATTCCAGACCATGAGACCGCCCAGTCCCCTCTGGGCATTCTACCTAACATAAGTGAAACAGTCCTCTTTGGATTTAGGACTTGATGATGATGATGGTCACGTAGACTTCTGCCTTTTAATCCATCCATCATTGTTGGAGCATCATGAAGCTTTGAGTAGGTGGAGGTGGCGCAGGCCACCACCACAAAGAAACCAGAAAAAGAAACAGAAAAGAGAGTTGGGGTCAGTACGGATTTTAGAGCCACCATGGGTAATTATTATGAGGAAATTGAACATACAGAGTATCAGGATTAAGTTAAAGTGAAGTTATAGAAAGGCCATGTTAAAGTAATGTGTTTTCAGCAGTGTTTTAAACTGCTCTACTGTATCAGCCTGGCGAATTCCTATTGGCAGGCTATTCCAGATTTTAGGTGCATAACAGCAGAAGGCCGCCTCACCACTTCTTTTAAGTTTTGTTCTTGGAATTCTAAGGAAACCCTCATTTGAGGATCTGAGGTTACGATTTGGAATATAAGGTGTCGGACATTCCGATATATACGATGGGGCGAGATTATTTAAGGCTTTATAGACCATAAGCAGAATTTTAAAGTCAATCCTGAATGACACAGGTAACCAGTGTAGTGACATCAAAACTGGACAGATGTGCTCAGATTTTCTTTTCCTAGTTAGGATTCTAGCAGCTGCATTCTGCGCTAGTTGCAACTGAATTATGTCTTTCTTGGGTAGTCCTGAGAGGAGTGCGTTACAGTAATCTAGTCGACTGAAAACAAACGCATGAACTAATTTCTCAGCATCTTTCAGTGATATAAGAAGTCTAGCTTTAGCAATGTTTCTTAAGTGAAAAAATGCTGTCCTAGTGATCTGATTAATATGCGATTTAAAATTCAGATTACAGTCAACAATTACCCCTAAGCTTTTTACCTCCGTCTTGACTTTTAATTCTAATGTATCCAGTTTATTTCTAATAGCCTCATTGTATCCATTATTGCTAATCACTAAGATTTCAGTTTTCTCTTTATTTAACTTGAGAAAGTTACTATTCATCCATTCTGAGATACAAGTCAGACATTGCGTTAGTGAATCAAGAGAGTCGGAGTCATAAGGTGCTAATAATAAAAATAAAAGCATTACAGTGGTTCTCTTCTGCCGAATCATTCAATACCATGAAGTATCTCAAAACTCAAACATTTAGTATTGACACTGGACAGCTGTATAATGTGACCAAACTGAATTATTATTATTTATTTTGAAGTCTACAAGTTTTTCACCCCATCAACTCTTATGAAAAGTCAATGCCCATGTTAATTACTTTTACCAAGTGTGGTCTACTGGCAAAGACCATAGACTTTAAACTAAAAGGCTGTTCATTCAAGCCACTAAGCCTGCCTGGGTGCTAACTCTGAAAACATACTGTCCAGTATAACAACTGTACCACAGCTACACAGTTGTGGAGTGACTTTACTGCTATTCATTGTACAAAGCTATTCTATAAATTAAAGCTTGTTTGATAATTGCTTAACTTAACATAACATAACACTCTCAAACCCCCTCAATCAAATTCATGATCACGGAGGGCCGGAGCACCCCCAAGTAGCATTATGTACAAGGCAGGACCTAATTCTGAGCTGGATTAAGCGAGTTTGAGAATGTTGCTCTATGTTACATTTAACATTTATTTTCACTGTCTGCTACAGAGAAAAATGACAGGATCAGGTTTCATAAGCTGAAGCTGCACCCATGCTTAGCTGCAAGAAAATCACACTCCACTGATCAAGAGGTTTAAAAAGGTTAGTCTGAAAAGTTATGGCCAAGCTTTTACAAAGCCACAGCACTCAAGAAACAACCATGTTTCTTGTAGCAAGGCCGACCTTCTCTACAACAATTTGACAAACTATGGACAACAAGACAAAGGGTGGATTAAGGGAAAAGGCAATGAGACTTTCCATCTTCATGACCTTCGCAGGAAAACAAACGTCTTCAAATCGTTTTACTCTTAACAATTCATCTGCCACTCTCTTACGCCCTCTGGTGGTAAAAGCCAGTGGCAACACGTTAGATAGGATTAACTGAATGTACAGACTACATGTATATTATAGGGTGCATCACATGAACGCAGAAGAGGAAAAGAGATGGCTGTGAATAAAAATAAATAAATGTTTTAAACTTAGCAACAATTCTCCAGTAGAATTACATGATGCTGAAATCAATCATAAAGAGGGATAAATAAGGAGAATTTGAAGTATATTTTAGCAGATGATCAAAGCAAATAAAGCAATAATTAGTATTGTTACAAATCTAGATTTTATATTCTTTTCTCAGTCAAATAATTCTTATATATGCCCACTTTATCTATCTATCTATCTATCTATCTATCTATCTATCTATCTATCTATCTATCTATCTATCTATCTATCTATCTATCTATCTATCTATCTATCTATCTATCACAATGGCTGTGGCAGAACACTTTTCTACTACAGAGTAGGAAGACAGTAACCACTAGATGTCATCAGTGAAGCCTCCAGGGGTACCAGAGCAAAAAGAGCAAGTGGCATTTTAGCAAAAATTAGATGAGCTCTCCCCAGGATGCTATAGGGAGCATTTGAATCTGCCATATGCCACTTGTGGTGATGATGGTGTATTTTTCTGCTAGTATTGTTATGTATTTTCTTGCTATTATTGCTGTTTCTATTTTAATTATAAATAGAAGTTGTTAAAAGCTAAGATATTTTTTACATAAGTTAAAACAAAGGGCATACATGAAGTACACACTGGGCTAATGGGTAGCTGTCTGGACCCTCACCATAGCTCATCTCTAAAGGTCCCAAACTGGGACCCTTATCTTACAAGGAGGTTAAAGAACTGATGGCTGCTGCTGTACATCTGCCGAAGGAGTGGTCGTGCAAAAACTGCAAGCAAGCTGAAGCTGGATGTAAACCAAAACAGGCACAAAGTGAAGAAAGACAAGTGAAAGCTGCAAAGGGTGTGAAACAGACCCCTGAGTGAAGGCAGGCTGACAGCTGTAAGCAAGATGCAACTGCTTTACTGCAAGGGCTGGCCTCCTGAGAAGAGAGACATGAGACTGAAATCACATATTATGATGGTCTGATGCTGCTAATATTTAAAGTGCTGCTCGAATTCAGGTCAAATAGTGTAATTTGCTACACCTACATACCCACTTCTGCTCTGGCATGATATGTGATATTTTAATGGATAAATAAATTAAGAACATCTGGGGCCTCATGTATAAACGGTGCGTATGCACAAAAATGTTGCGTAAGAACGTTTCCACATTCAAATTGGGATGTATAAAACCTAAACTTGGTGTAAAGCCATGCACATTCCACGGTACCTCATACCCTGGTGTATGCAAGTTCTCGGCTCTGTTTTGCAGACTGGCGGCACCCAGCGTCAAAGCAGTGCTACTGTTCCTTTGTGGTTTCCCTTTTTTTTAGATCCACATCCCTGACACGGCTTTATAAATACACTGAAATTAACCGCATATTGTTTATTAGTTTAATGCATATGAATGTAATTAACCTGTAACAATACAGTAATCCCTCGCTATATCGCGCTTTGACTTTCGCGGTTTCGCTCTATCGCGGATTTTATATGAAAGCATAACTAAATATATAACGCGGATTTTTCGCTGCTTCGCGGGTTCTGCAGACAATGTGTCTTTTTACTTCCTGTACATGCTTCCTCAGTTGGTTTGCCCAGTTCCTGCTTGCTGAATGCAGTGTTAACCAGGAAGTCTCGTCTCGCTCATTCGGCATCAATGTGTTTCGCTGTGTAAAGAGTTGTGCTTTTTTGTGTTTATCTTTGTGCATAGTCAAGCCCTTCATTATGGCTCCAAAACGATCTGCTACTGCTTCAGGGGCCGTGCTCAAGTGCAAACGAAAGATGTTAACGATTGCCGAAAAGGTAAACTTTTTGGATTTGTTGAAGGCTACGATTCTTTTTATTTAAAAAGTAGGAAAGGAATATAAGATCTACGGCTGCAGTGTCCTTTTAACCAGGGTGCAAAACAAGTTGTAAGTGGATGTAATAAGGCAGTAGTCTGGATGGAATCTGCTTTAGGGATTTGGATTGAAGACTGCCAGAAGAAGAACAACGGCAGTGCTACACAATCGCCTGAAGTGGCTCCTTTACAAGGGCTGTAACGCTCTCCTTTGTTGTGCAGTAAAATAAAACTCACTGTTATCGGACAAGTCATCGTGTCATTGTTGGTGAGTAACCATAATTAATTTTCTACTTACAGTACTTAGTACATGTACGTACGTTTAGTGTCACTGTACACACATTTACTGTATACTATTTTTGTTGCATTGTACGTATTTATTGCTGGTGGCCTGTCTATCGTAATGGCTGTAACATGTGATATCGGAGACACTCAATATCTTTAAAATAATATTTAGGTTTTACTGTATATAAACAGTGTGTTTATATACAAAATTTCAATGAATCTTACCTAATATCTAAGAGAATACAAAGGGATTATGCTGTATAACTCTGCGGGGAATATTTATAAACAGTGTGGGAGAGTTTATAAGGGCTTAAAATATATAAAAATAACCATACAAACATATGGTTTCTACTTCGCGGATTTTCACCTATCGCGGGGGGTCTGGAACACAACCCCCGCGATCGAGGAGGGATTACTGTATAATGGTCCACAGAATGGTCAAACTATTCTAATTACACTAGCTGCTTTAGCGTTGTTGCTGTCATTGCACCTTCTTCTTCTTCTTTCAGCTGCTCTCATTAGGGGTTACCACATCGGGTCATCTTTTTCCATATTACTCTCACTGCACCACTCGGAGTATTTATATCACTGTACTGAGTGGGGAATCACAGCTGTACAGCAGCTGATCGGAAAGAGAATTATCGGTATACAGCACCAAGCATACGATGCCTCAGCCATGCTGTCTATTGAACTGCTCTCACACGGCAAACGCTTCAGAGCCTTTCTTGTACGGACCTCGTGGTTCAGAAACAGTTTCATCCCAAGAACTATACAGTAAATGCATTCAATCAGTCCATCAAGTGCTCCTTGTAGAACTGTTTGTACTTAGAAGTACAATTACTTCACTGTAAACTTGCGATACAGTTATAATATTGAACAACCTGAACCACTTTACAAAGCGTGCATTTATATATGATGACAATATCATTTTTAAGATGAAGTGCAGCAAAATAAAACTTTAACTTAATTGAGATAATCTATATTGTTAATAAATAAGCTGGTGTTCACAGATTGTTCCTGCCTTGCTCGGTATGCTTGCTGGGACTGGTGCAACACTGGATGGATAGAATAATTAAACACATACTACGAAGATATTTCAATGTTCCTTAAAAGTTTTGAAAAATAGGCTTAACGTCTATTACAGAGCTGATTGTGTGGCGATTGGGTATTTGGAGAAAGACAAGTAAGGACAGGAATTGGGGGTTAGTATGTCTGAAAAGAGACAGTACTGCTGCAATAAATTATTTAATCGAAGGCCGCACACGGCACAGCAAGCATCTTGCATGAGGCAGGAACAATCACTGTGCCACCGTGTTCCCATGTTTAATAACATGCTTTAACTCCTATCATCATAAATGATATCAAGTATACATCTCAGTATTTTAATTATTCAGAGAGCTGTAATATTACGAATGTAATGGATTCTGTGTCCTGTTGGAGAAAGAGAAAGAACGGAAGCACGTAGTGATTCACACACACAGAGCACATTGAAGATCAAATACAAAACAAAGCATTTAACGTGCTACTTTAGTTATGATGGGATTTGAGAAACTAATAAATTAAATGAATTTAAGATGAAGTTTATGACAAAATAAACTACGTGATTAAAGTGGAAATTTTGAGATGAAAGTTGACATTTCGTGCTTTTTTCCCACTGTGTGCCTAATTTTTTTTCTGTGTACCCTAATAAGCTTTCATATGAAACTCAGACGGTGGGCTACAACTCGCCTTTTCACGGCGACTTTGATATCTGACAACTTCTTTTTTATTTCGGGCACTGTGCGACTTCGTGAACTTGAGCTTTCAAGTTTCTCCGACACTCTATGTCAACTTTCTTTTGTTGTTTATACCACTGTTTAAACCAACAAATAGTACGTTTTCCTTTGCCTCCACTTGTTATTCGCTGAACTTCTTCTATTTCCCCCCCATGCTTTTGCCATTGCCTTTTCACAGAACGCTGAAATTATGGGCTATTTATATTGATTTAAGTATTCAAAGAGGCGTAATTCTGGGAGGAGATGGGGCAGGACAGCAGGTGCGTGCACGTGTGTTTCTTTTCATGCTGACCAGGATTCATGTAGTGGAAGAACATGGAAGTGGGCGAATGCACAGATTTATGCATCTGGATTTTTTTGTGCATAAGCACATTTCCGCTTTTGTCCGCACACCATGTTATAGTGTGACGTGTACGCGTTATGCATGAGGCCCCTGCTGTGCTGTCTTTCTTATTGTTCTAACCATCATGTGAGAAGGGTTTGTGGAGAGACATCCCTTAAGAGGTGTAGGGTCACTTGATCATGGTTGATTGGGTTCAAGCTCATCATCCCAGAAGTAGGATATACTAATGACTTGAGGTCAAGAAGAAGAAACCTAGCAGCAGAAGAAGTGGATCAAAGTAGCAGCCTTAGAACCAATTATGTCAAGCCATCATACCTGAAAGGCACGCTACTAGGTACGAGTTGTGAACTGCATTCCAAAGAAACAGGGCAGAACAACAGTTGTGTGCAGTAGCCGGTAAGTGGCATACAGGTTGGGCATCCATAAAAAGTGCCTTGTTGCACTGAAAAGGGATCATGTCTTAGGTGAAAGGCACCTCACACCTTTCATGACAAAACAATAGGGATACCTGACCTTGCACTTCACGAAAGAGCAAATGGATCGCTGACAACTGGCCAAAAGAGTACCTGGCTGATAGGTGGTAGCACAGGATTCCTGTCTCCAGGGATCATGCAGATTCAGAAAAATCTCAAAAAAGTACAGTACTCAAAAACAAACAAAAAGCCAGAGCTGTGCTCACCACAGGTCTGCATCAACAGAGAATGTCTAGTCTCTAAAATTCTACTGTTACCACACTTCTTGGTAACTCATTCCCCATGTTTGTGGTTCTATGTGTGAAGAGAAACATCTTAATCTTCCCTTAGCAAGTTTCCAGCTGTGCCCCCATGTTCTTGTTGAACTCAATTTAAATTAACAGTCTTGATCCACTGGACTAATTCCTTTCATAATTTAAACACTTCAATCATGTCTCCTCTTAATCTCCTTTTGTTTAAACTGAACAGGCTCAGCTGTTTTAATCTTTCCTCATAACACATCCCCCTGCAGTCCTGGAGTCAGCTTAGTTGCTCTTCTCTGCACTTTTTTATGTCCTTCTTGTAGCATGGAGACCATCACTGCACAAAGTACACTAGATGAGGCCTCACCAGTGTGTTAAAAAGCTTCAGCATAACCTCCTTGGATTTGTACTCTACATATTAGGGCAGGGCCATCTTAACAGTATCATAGGCCACCAAGCAAAGTAGTGCACTGAGGCCCCTGTTTTGACAGCAAAACAGAACCATACATAAGCATTAGAAACATTGCAGGCAACCCTATGCTCCTTGGGCCCCCGGCCAGTTCCCGTTGTGCCCATATGTAAAGACGGCTGTATAACCTGACATTCTGTTAGCCTTCTTAATGACTTCTGAACACTGACTGGAAGTTGATAGCATAGAGTCCACTATGACTCCTAAATCCTTCTCATAATGTGTACTTTCAAATTTCAGACCTCCCATTGTGTATTCAAATCTCACACTTTCAATCTTCTCCATAATAGTCTGATATGGCATTTGAAACATAAATGCAGCATCTAACTTGGACAGCAGAAAAGGTTGTAAAACTGAGATTGGACTCCATTGAGTTCTTGTATACTTCACAGGTCAGGAAATGAGCTGGAAATAGAAGACTACAACTACCCGAGTAACCATCTCTTTCAGTTATTACCATCAAGGAAAACGTTACCAGTTATTAAACGCAAGAACGGTCTCTCGGTCTCTTCTTGATTTTTATTCTCTTTTTATATAGGACTTGTCTAATATATTACAGGACGGAAGTGCAATTCTACTTAATTATATTGTTTTATGTCTCTGTGTTTACTGTATATATTTTTTCTGATGGTGTCATGTCTTGTGTATTTTAATTTTATGTACCTTTTTATATGCACGGATGGAACACCAAGAGAAGTTCCTACCAATTATGATGCCTGGAAATAAAGTTCAAGTTCAATACTATAATCACTAATAAGTACTACTACGTCTGCTAGAATTGAAGAAAGTACTTTATGTACTGTCAAATATTAATACCTCCTCCTCAACAGAAGATGGCAGTAATGTGCCGCAAACGTCGAACTTGCCCATAACATTCCAAAACAATTTGCTTATGCTCTTTGCCCATACTATGCCACTAGTGTCGTAAAGCTTTAGCGTGATTAGGTGCCGTAAAGTGCCGTTGCCGGCTGTCGTGAGGCGCAGCATGGCTACTTCGCTGATATGTGCCGGTACTGTCAGCAGGTTAGTTCGGCTATTTTTGGCTAGGATTGGATGCTGTTAGTCAGCTTTGCTAATTTGCCAGCTTCTCTTTTTAGGGTGAGCTCTGTGCTGAACAGAGATTCCAAGCAGTTTGGTAAGAAGCACCTGTTTGATGGCCACGAGGAGACGTGCTGGAACTCCGACCAGGTGTGTAGAATCACGGCAAGTACTGCGTTATCTTGCCTGCAAGACCGGCTGTTTGTTGTCTTACTTTTTATTGCTGTTTTCTTTCAGTCTGCATCAGCTTTGGCCTGCATAGCGCTAACAAGAGGAAGCAAAGTGACAGATGTGATAAGATTAGTGGTGTGCATGGGTAGTCATTGGGGTGTCTGCATTCGACTACTGAAATTAAAATTCGGGTATTCTGTATGTGTGTTGCTTCGTGACTTGTCTTGGAGTAAATATGGAATCAAAAACAAAAGGCCAGTCTTGACCTAGAAAGGCACATTATTGCGTAAAACACTGTATCCTGAACAATATTAAGGACACAAGACTGAAGCATCCCACAAAGTCGATTTAGTGCAGTGCAGTTCAGGTCAAGGTTAGTGCAAGCAGGACCAAATACAATAATGCAGCATTAGTAGGGGACATGCTGCACCTCGACTCTGTTACAGAGAAAGGCTTCAAAGCAGGTTCTTAACTTTTTAATCTGAGGACACATATGAAAATTAGTACCGTAGCAAGACCCACAAAGAGGATTGTTACCACATTAACAACGGAGCCATACATTGAGAAATAACAGTGGCCATAAAAAAATGAAACATTAAACGTATTTGTTTCCATTCATACATTTTTCTTACATGAATATACCTAAACATATGCTTATATTGGGTTTTTATTGTACAGCACTTTGGTCAGCCTTCATGTTGTTTTTAAAGTGCTTTATAAATAAATAAATAAAAGAGAAAAGTGGAAAGCAAGCACATTGTTGATAAAACAGTAATTATTGTTCAAAGTAGGAGGCAGATTCCTGAGATGTATCACTGCCAGTGTAAATTCTCAGTGTAAGCTTTAGTAAATCTGAGAGAAATAAATGTTATGATGGTTGTGGAATGAGGATTTGGTGAATTTTGAAAGTACAGTCTTAATGGTCACTTAGCTTGCCCGCTTTACTCGGTATCTTGAATCATGGTGCTGGATAAGGAATAAAGTAGACAATACATAATTGTCACAGTTTATTTACTGTGTCTTAAATACCATTACCATTTTTCGAATGAGCTTCACCGTTAATGTATCTCTGTTTTCCCTTAACAGTTCCATAAATGGAGTAAAAAGTAGAGTGTCATTGCTAAATTATTTTTAAAAAAAGTGTTCTGTTTATATTTTATACAATAATAATAATTCAGTGAACAGACCATTCTGAAATGTTTAATATTACTATGTGAATGCATTATGAAGACTCTGCTTTACATGATGCCTCACTCTTTTGGTATTTTCCTGTATTCATAGAGTACTCATTGGTCCAGCGAACACTTCACACTTCCAGTAGAAACTTATCAAACCATACAGTTCCAAGAAGGAACATTTTTGCCGACTCCGACCCCAGGTACCCAAAATTGTCTCTGGTTCCGACTCCACAGCCCTGCATGCCACCCTCATGGAGTCTGTTTTTGACAGTTTGGTCAGGAATATACACGCACCAATAGCCAGCTGGAGGACATTTTGTAGGACTCTGGCAGTGCTTCTCCTGTTACTCCTTGCACAAAGGAGCAGATAATGATTCTACTGCTGGGATAATGCCCTTCTATGGTTCTGTTGAGCCCTCCTCATGTAACGACCCATCTCCTGGCATCTCCTCTGGGCGCTGGGAGACGCAATAATATGCCCAGTAAACCTGATATGAAGGTCAGATGTCCTGCATTATTCAAGAAGGTGGTTTTGGAAGCTGTGACTGCAGTTAGTACAGTATCCATTGAATGGCACTGATGTCATTTTAATTGAGTTTCTGGTAGGAACCAAGTTTGATCAGGGTGTCAGAAATAAACACCAAACTAAAAATGTTTAAAGAAGGGGCAAGAGGAACTGGATGAATCTGGAAACTCCATCCAAACAGGGCCTGGGAAGGATTCATACTCAACCATCTGGAGCTGTGAGGCAATGACGCTTATTACACTAATGATGTACAGCCACCCCTTAAATCATGAATTTATGAAAATGTTGCATGTTCATTTAGCCACTCCCCCATGAATTCATTGTGTGTATTTTTCCGTTCATAAGGGTTTTCTCAAATTTTGAACAACCTCTTACCTTCTAAACCTGACCCTTAACTCATATTTCCATTTTTTACCTCTCTCTCTTTCTCTAGGGGGCAATCCAGTGGGTACTGCTGGAATTTCCTCAAATGGTAAAAATTTCAGAGGTGCGACTGCAGTTCCAGGGGGGATTTGCTAGTACTGACTGCAGACTGGAAGGTAAGATGGATTATCAGTTTTACAGTTAACATAGTTAAAAGTATAAGAGGGAAACTCCAGGTGCCACTGTCATGGAAGGTGAAGTGTCTAGTAAAGCACATAAACAAGTACCTTGTCAATGAGTGGACAAGAATTGGAGCCTGCAAAATACATATACTGTACCACCGATTTGACTTCACTGTGGTTCATTTGCACAAACCTTTATACACTCCTACTGTTTTTAGACCACATTGTTAATGTGTTCAGTATGAAAAGCAAAATGTAAAAATAGTACTTTTATTCTGTGAGTACTGACCCAAAAAAGGTTCTGGAAGGCTGCAGCACCTATCCAGTTCCTGCTATTTAATTTGAAGGCTCATCTCATCCCATTTGCTACTATTTGCGATCATGCTGAAGTATTTGCCTGAATAAAATATTTGGAAGAAAGTTAAAGCTGAGTCAGGTGAGACGGCAAAGTACTAGTAAGTCTCCGTCATTTACAAAAACATTGATGGAGTCCAATATTTCAGTTTACTTGGCAAAGCTATGAAAAGATTTTTTTTTTTTTTAGTAAGCTCTTTTTTCAGGCTGTGAACAGTCACTTTACATTTTATCCCCTCTTGTATTCCATGCTAACATTTCCTCCTATGTCCTATTCTTAGTTTTTAGCATACCAAAGATATTTTGTCCCACAACCTATTTCTCTCTGCTGTAGAATCACTTCACTGATGTTCTCAATAGACTTTGGAGAACCAGCACAGAATATTCCTGTCCTTGCTTAGCAGTCAGTAATTGTTCTCTGTAAAGCAGAACTAAAATAGACTAGCATTTCAAAGTGAAGATAATTTAATTTAAAATAATGATATCCTTATAACAATTTGGCTTAAGTGACAGCAGCTGTTTACTGTATGAAAGCTGTGTGAAGAGTAGTGGGCTCTATGGCACTGAGATAGGACTAATGAAAGTGGAACATGAAACAGAGCTAGAAAGAGCAGAGGTTAGAATAGCCAGATAGACATGGAGGAAGATGAAGACACATACCAAATTAAGAGCCAAAACTGACAAAATCAAATCTGTAGGGGTGCTGAGGACCTTAAAGTGCAGGACTGCTGGTCACAGGGGTGTACTTCTGGCTTGTAAAGCTCATGTAAATGAAGTATGCAACTGAAAGCTGCTTCAAATGTCGAGTAGTGTGATGGATAGTTAATGGAAGCATTTAAGATATGGAGCCGTGGTGTATAGTGATTTCGGAAAATATTCAGACACCTTTACTTTTTGCACATTTTGCATTGTAGATTTAATTTTAGATGGATAAATTTGCCATTTTTGCCCATCATTTTACACTCCTTAACCCATAATAACAAAGTGAAAATAAGTGTTTAGCAAGCTGCTGGTATTGGAAGCAATCATTGGGTTACTGGAGTCGGAATCAGTAAAAATGTACCAACTCCGACTAATTGTAAATTGTAATATGTGTTAAAAATACCAGTTTTGCATATACTAATTTGATTAAACTGTTTTTTTCTTCTAGACTTTTGATTAAAATATAGGTTATTTTTTTCATTTTGATTTTCAAATTTATTAATATCAGAAACTGAAATACCTCATCAGCACTCCAGACTGCGACTAAACTGGTCTTAAATATGATCAAAAATAGACTTTAGCGATTATAATTTCTACTGAATGAAATCATTGAAACTGCTACACTAATTTAATATTGTAACAAATGCAAAAGGTCATTTTTGTGCTTTTTTTTTTTATTTATTTAAATATTGTTGAGTGGTTGTGCTATTAACATGAGTGTTGGTACTGGGGAAGAGTCCCCCTTTGAGAATTGTGAACTGTATTCCACTAAAGGCTGGGTTATACTTAATGTCTTCGTGCTGGGCATGTGGTCAGCCTGGAGACCTGTGCAGCGTGGTTGACATGGCGGCCGTGTATCCCAAATGGTGAATTTCAAGGAGACGTTGGTTACGCTTGAGCCACAATGATAAACGAAGAACTGAATATGCAATAGGTTATCAAAATGTAGTATATACATGAAAAAACATTAGAAATGCATCTGCCCATCATGTGGTTCCCCTGTTGTTATGATATCTGTACCCCGTGGAATTCAGCACCTCTTCTGATTTCTTGCAAGCACAATGAAATGTGGTTGTCACATTTTCAAGCATTTTTGTGCGCCACTTCTGTTTTGATTTAACGCATGATCCGTGCAAAATTCCGGCCTATCAGTCAGCAAATTTGCACAAATTAAAACTGGTCAAATGTTTTTCAAAAAACTTGCAGAAAGCATTAAATGGTAATCTTTCTCTGCTGTGCCCTCTTACAAAATAAACACTGGGTAGTTAAAATGGTGCACAGTGCCTTTAATAAGCTTGTAAGGCAGTCTTCTGTAGCATGTTCATGCTGTGCTCCTCCATCCATTCCACCAGAGGGGACGCTCATTTTCACAGCTAAACCTTTGCTGTAGAAATGCGTGCCCCTGCAAGCTGCTTACAAAATGAACACTGTATGGCTAAAATTGTTCAAAATGTACTCTAAAAGACTGTGGACAGCCTTCTGTATCAATTTCATATTTAATATGCCACTCCATTTTATCCACTAGAGGAGACACTCATTTTGACAGCTGAGCCTTTGTCTTTGAAATGCTGTTCTGTTTACATGAACGCTGAACAGCTAAACATGAGCTAAATCTGTTTAAAAAGACTCTAGGAAGTTTTTTTGTCACTTTTTTCTCCACTCTGCCCTTTTGTTCTGTCCATTGGAAGGGATGCTTATTTCCCCCACCTGTAGCAGAGACATAGAGCCTGCTGCTTCCAAAATGATCACTTGATAGCTGAAATTCCTCAAAATGTATTTTAAAAGGTTTTAGAAAGTCATTTGAGGTTTCGTCAGTTTTCTATCATGATTCATGGCTTTAAATGTAATTTGGCAGACTCCAAGTGGGAGTTAGCCACCCTATCATAAACACCTGGTTGATGAAGTGCTGCTGGGATGGTCATCTTTCTGACACATTCTCTCACCTCAGCAGAGGAAGATCTATTAGAGTGACCATTGGGTTCTCGGTTGTTTCCCTCAAGTCCCTTTTTACCATGTGACTCACTTTGGCTTGACGGCCATCTCTAAGAAGAGTCCTGGTGGTTTCAATTTTTTTTTTTATTTTATATTTCACAATTATTAAGGCCATTGTGCTCATGGGATCATTCAAAGCTTTAGAAGTGGTTTTATACCGTTGCCCTGAACTATGCTTCACCACAGACTTCATGGCTTGGTTTTTGTCCTGTGATACAGTGTCAGTTGAGAAGCCTTATATACACAGATGCATGTCTTTCTAAACAATGTCCAGTCAATACAGTTTGTCACAGTTAGACATTGGTCAACTTATAGACATTTCACGGATAACTGAAGCAAATAGTACACACCTCACCTTTCCACAGCAAAAGGTCTAAATACTTACGTAAATGAGTGATTTCACTTTTTTATTTTTAATAAATTTGCAAACCTTTCTGAAAAAATGTTTTCACTTTGTTATTATTGGTTGAGTGTATATCAAAAAGAGCAAATTTGTTTAAAATTAAGTCTACAGCAAAATAAAGGGTATAAAACATAACAGGGTCTGAATACTTTGAATCCCCTGTACAATTGCCAGCTGAGTAAAAGTGAACTGAACAAAGGTCTTCATGTTATGTCTGCATTCTGATGTTTCAACGGCTCCAGCAGTTTGTTGTGAATTACAGATGAGGGATTGTGCACCCCACCGAAAAGCACACCTTGTTATCCATTTTGGAACAGACACAGGATTCTGCTACATGCACACAAATCTTTGAATTCAAATCTGTCTATGCTGATTTGTCTTAAAATTAAAGCTTTCCTGAACATTTCAGATTTACATTTTGAGTTTAGAATTAGGTCCCAGTCTGTATTTGGATCTTTCATTAACATTAACCAAACAACAGTTGCCCACCCCCTCCCATCTTAAGTTAGTAATTTTCCCTCTGTGACCATAACAAAAGCTGCATCAAATGCAGATGGTTTCTCTTTATGTGCTTTTAAGTTTACATTTGCTCAAATTCTTAATTATTGTCTGCCTGATAACTCTGAACCAACTTACTGTAAAAATATGTCTGCCAATAAATATATTTTATGCTATATTGGTGTTTGTGTTCTTCCTTAAATTATTTTACCATTAATGGCTTTTTCATTCCTCCTTCTTCCAATACTTGCACCTATTCTGGTTTGCACATTTCTTTCGTATGGTACTTTCGTAACCCAACTCCTTTAAATTTAATGCTGCCCTCTTCAAGTGCTTTATTGTGCAGGATGGTATAACTTGGGTTGATGATTTATGAATTGCTTAATTTGCATTAGGAAACCAAGTTGAAAACATTTAGTATTGGCTCTCAAAGGGTCTCTGGCACACTTATGAACCACATTCATGAGCCAAATGGTCCATAGAATAGCATTCCTCGTATCTGGGCAGAGTAATACTCTGATACATCAGTCTGTTAAGTATTTATTTAGTGGCATCCATGGTACTCATACAGACTGAACTTAGCTCCATGAGGAACAAATTTAAAACTACCATCACAGTGCACACCATTCAACTTTCTTCAGCATTTCATTAACTTTGCTACATGTGGGGAGATGGAAGAAATTCATGAAGAGCCAACAGAATTAAAGAACAAAATGAGTGAAAACGTTATTAATGAAAATAAAAAGAAAAAAAGTATGCATGCCTCCTTCACTTCTTTTTACACACACACACACACACACTTGCCCTCATTTCCAACAACGTTCAGCTTTACTATAATTCTTTTAATAAGTTGTACACTGCTGTGTTATTGATAATATATGCCCATGCTGCACCTTATGTTAAGGCAATTTCTTATTTCAAAGCCAGTCATTGTTCAAACAGCACACCATAATTGCATATTTTAGTATTAAATAATTACATTCACTAATTTGAATGTTGTCTTTTTTTTTGTTTGTTTTTTTAACCATCTGTCAATTAACAATCAGATGTAAGTGATAAAGAAACAAGCAACTCACTATCAAAGTCGGTAGTCCTCAGGGTCAATCCTGGAGGCCCTCTTCCCAACCAACTTCTGCGTTTAACTGGACTCCCGCCTTAATTAATTAAGCTGTTATTTTTCAATTTCTGTGTTTTGCTTCAAATTGATAAATTACAAAATCAATTTAGCAAATTTTGTATTGAAATAGAAGCACTTACATTACTTGGGGACAGGGGTCCTCAATCCCAGTCCTGGAGAGCCGCAGTGGCTGCAGGTTTTTGTTCTGACCTGGTTGCTTAATTAGAAAGCAATTCTTGCCAATAAAGCACTAACAAGCTATGAAATTAAATTAACTCTGCTATGTCAGGTCATTTTCATATCCTAGATTTTCTTTCCCTTTCTATCATGCAAATGATTGAAGGCTAAAATGGATGAGTAATTCTCAGTCCTTCACTTTTTTTCTCTTCATTTTTCTTCCAAGTATTTAATTAAACCCAATAGTGCAGATAAATACACACAGGTGTAAATGTATATAAGCTAAATGGAGAAATGCTGCTCTCTCTTGTCATTTGCATGTTATTGATAATAAGGAGCAATTAAAATAGCTGTTTAAGACAAAATTAAGCAATAAGGGCTCAAAATCACTAAAGTGAAGCAGAAGTGTTACTTTAACAATAAGTGCTTTTTATTAAGCAACTGGGTTGGAGCAAAAACCTGCAGCCACTGCGGCTCTCCAGGACCACCGTGATTGAGGACCCCTGCTTGGGATGATTTAATATGTTTTTTTCCTGGTTTTAAGATTTTCATCCTTATCAATATTTTCACTCTGCTCTTGCTAGTCTTGTGTTTATTTAAGTTCATTATTTGCTAATGAGCACACTAGCTTTAACTGCCTGCAGCATTTCAGGGTCATTTGCTTGGGTATCTCCTCTGCTCATCATTAATTATTATTGTTATATTACAATTAAGTCCACAGGGGGAAAACAGGATTAACAGAAAAATGACAACAAAGATTTAAGCATTTAAAACATTGGCAACAATTAAAAGATTTGTAAATGTCATCTAAATGTAGATCTTGCACTACTGTGTTTTTCTGAATACAGAATAAGAAGGGGGGCAAATACCAGCTGATTAAAAATGAAATCACTTAGAGGAAACATGAATCACTGATTTTCACTGTGAAATTGTTGAATGAAAAGCCTGCATGTGTCATGGACCCCAGAGCTTAACTAAAGAAAAACTGATCTAACACAGTCCCATTTTTAATTTAGGTGCTGTTCCTAAAGTATCTGATGCAATTAAATATTTGGAAAGAAACGGATTTAAAAAAAATAAAGTGATGGACTGACAATTACTAATTTGCTGTGGTTACAAATAATTTTAGATGATAATCTTGAAAAAGATATCTACATTATAAGAATAGTTTGACTTGGCAGAATAAAAGCGCTAATAAAACTTAAAGAGCAAGTTCCATTATCAACAAAGGCTGTCATCTTATTATGCAGTTGGGTTGTAACAAAAGCATGCAACAGTTATAGCCCACCAGGCTTTTACTTCAGCGCTGTTTCTTTCCCCTCTGCTCCTGTTTGCTTGTTCTGATTGCCACTTCCTTTCTTTTGTTCACTTCTTCAGTCTTAGTCCCTCTTCACTCCAAGCTTTATTTTTCACTGTGCAGGCATCTGTTTTAAATTAATTTTGATGTCATCCTGCAGAGCCCACCTGTAGCCATTGCTAGCCTTTAATTTAGGTGGCCAGTTAAGTACACTAAATCCATGCAGTCAGGCTGCCTGCTGTTGTACAATCTTTATAGGCCAAGGTTTTTTTCCGGATCATGACTGAAATCTGAGGCTTTGAAACACAAATCCAGAAACAGTGGATTACAATTTTAGTAATTTTCACATAAATAGCTTTAGTAAAAAGTGGTAGTTTATAAAGCAAAATTACACTAACATTTGACTATTTATTGTGGGTGGACTGCTGTGTCTTTGACTTTAGTAACTTTGTTTACAATCTGATATGTTTTAAGTACCACTGACGTAAACTACCAGTCAGTGAGTAACCTGAAATGACACAAAGGTAAGCAGTAAACTTCCACAGGTAAAAAGCATTTAGTTTATGAAAAACTGAAAATAATGCAATTTTCAGAGTTATAAAAACAGCCTGCCATAAGATGAGTTGGTGTTCTGTCCAGGGTTTGTTCCTACCTTGCACCCTGTACGTACTTATGGAGGGGAAGAGGGGATCCTGTCCTGGTTAAGTGGATTAAGAAAATTAATGGATGACTGGACAAAAGTGCCTTTTTCAGGGAACAAGTAATGGGTTAACAACTTAAGTGTTTCTGCAGCAATGGAAGTTAATGCAAACAATTCCTACAGGTGTACTAACTTTTATTGATTACTTGCAAAACCCACTGTCTGTATAAAATCAGTGCTGGAACAAACTGTATTGCTCTGAATAGAAAATACAATATTGTCTAAATAATCTTCTAAAGCATTGTGTGGATGAGAGTGCACTGTATATTGCTATCATAATGGCAAAAAAAAGGCAATTACCAAAGGAAGACAGACCAAACATTATAACCCTTAAAAGTATACTTCTTTCCTTTAGATAAATGGCATAGAAAGCGAAGGTGTCAGAGAGTACAGTTTTCCTACATCATCAAAAGGAACGTGGAAACTCTTAATAGGAACTGGACTGGTAGACGCAAAGCCACAGCAAAATCAGAAGACAAGTTTCAAAGGTGCCTCACAGGACAACAGCTTCATGCCCAGCTGCGTATTGCTTTATTTGTTATGCTTTAATTTAAAAATACAATGATACTGATAGTGGTTCCTGGTCTAAGCAGACCTCTTTTCTTATTTTGCAATTTTAGAAATGGCTTTCTTACTACCACTCAACCTATCAAACCTACAGTTCGAAATCTTCTCTTTGCAGTTGAAAGTAGCACTTACTTACTTCAAGTACTGTTCTGTGAGGCCCCTATCATGCAAGGACTCCAGAAAGGAAGGAAATTGAATGTTCACATAGCTTAATTAATTATTCTATTGATGAGACTAAATAGTTTCTTTAACTACTTTCATAAGGTAAAATTATGCTTTATACATTTTGGAAAATTCCATTGAGTTTCCAAAAGGTAGCCTTGAAATATATATATATACAGGTATACAGTATATATACTGTGTATGTGTGTATATATATATATATATATATATATATTTATATATATATATATAAAATGTGTGTGTGTTTTATATAGCCTATATCCTACCCTGTTTGCTGCTGTTGTTCAGTATCACAATTCTACTCAGAGTTGCAATATTTTATTAAAAGTTAGATAGAAGCTCAACTAATAAGTTTGTCTTGTTGCAGGCTGTGGGAAGAATGAAGATGTTTTTACAACGTTAGCTACTTTCTATCCAGAAGACAAAAACTCCCTTCAGATATCCTTTTATTTTTTCCAGTAAGTCTAATACTTCTTTATTTTACACTAAAGTCTGCAAAAAAGACTCTAGTTTATTTCTTGAACACAGCCCAGGATTGGCTTTTTTGTTTGGCCTTCTTTTTACATATTGTCTACATTAGCTGGCCTAACTGTGTCCATGTAAATGATTGTATTCCATCCCTTGTGCCACCAAACATTTACATTGTCCCTTAAACAGCCTTGTACTGGAAGCCTGAAATACTGGATTGTAAAAGTGGCAGTGACCTAATCGGGGGATCCAGGCAGAGCTTAGGTGCCGTGTTTATTTTTATACCATGCTTCCTTTCTTTAACTCTACACCCACAGCTTTCCCATCCATGGAGACCCTCTGGCCCACAAGCTAAAAATAGTGTTTGAGAACAGCACAGATTTTTTTGGGAGGATCATTGTTTACAAGCTGGATGTCCTGGGAGAGAAGCTCTGACATTCTCTGAATGGCTTGAGAAAGTGAAGTTTGCCGAGTTGCCAAGATGTACACCACCTCCCAGTGGGTGAAGAGCAGTGCAATTCAGGTTCACTGGTGGTGATTTTCAGAACAAGCTTTGAATGTCTGGATTATTTTGCTTTGCAGCCATGAAAACACATCAGGATAAACTGAGTATGCACTCTTTATGACCTCATTTAGCTGAACACCAATGTCACTTTTGAATTCTGGTGTAACCCAATAATGGAAGATTCCATATTTATGCTGTACAGCCATAATACAGCATGTAGAAACCAGAAAAAAATTGTTTCAACTAATTTTTTTTCCATCCATCCATTGTCCAACCCGCTGAATCCGAACACAGGGTCACGACTAATTTTTTATAAATTTTTATAGAGCTCATTTATACTAACAATTTGAATGCTTTGACCAGAGAATGACAAAACAGTGGGCTAGCTATCATGGCTTAAACTAGTAGACCGGTTGTGTACATTGCTACATTCAATAATTATACAATGAACTAATATTCATGATTGAGTGTCTGCTTTTAGCACTTTTACTGCCCCCAACTTTAATCTGAAACAATCGTACATTTTTAGATACCATTTTTGGTAGCAGGGCTTAAGTCATTCTTGCAAATTATTTGAATTGTCACTGACTGAAAAGAACGTTTCAAGAATTGCAGGCAGGCTCAGACCATAACTAAGTGCCTCAAGTATAATGTGCTGAATAAAGTTTAATCTTGGATAAAAATATATAAAAAAATCCTTAATTCATTTGATTGCATGATTAGGTTGCATTTAAACAGTTTATAAATACAGTAAATAAAGATTCTGATGAAAAAGGTTTTTTCAAGTTCACTTTCAGAGTTATTAATAAGACCAGAAATGAGATCAGCAAGATCATTTTTGCATTCCACTTCAAGCTCATGAACTAAATGTTCGGGCAGAAAAGCCACATTCAGGAACACACACGGCCACAGACATCTTCGTCTAAGATTCACCATTAGTGCCGGCTGCTGCTTCTCCTAATGATCTCTCCAACTTGCCAGTGTGAAAAGTCCTGAGAAGTTTCAGTCAAGTCCTACACATGGAGCGGATTGGACTGTGCTTTCACTTTTTGTTTTTGAGTAAACCAAGGATGTGGTTTTCAATTGCCTGTTGTACTGAAATGAAACAAAGAAAAAAAATTAACTTTGACTGAAGAAAGGTGCAGATTGCTTTGCACTACCCATAGATGGCACTAACCTCCACCAGGACACATCAAAATGTTTTAATATGTCACAAGCCCTAATGACACTGCCACCTAAACTTGGGCTTTAACTCACTACTCCATAGCAATTCTTGTCAGGCATTCGGCCACTGTTGAATTTAAAAACAAGTGCTCTCTCAGTGTGGCTGTCTAAATGCAGTGTAAAATGTCAAAGAAAATTAGGACTTAATTCATTTTCATCATCAGTTTTAATATTTTTGAATGTAACACTTCATTTCTGTGCAAGTGTCTTAAAGGTGATGGAGTATGCCCTGCAATGGACTGGTTCACACCTTCAGTCCCAAACTACTGGGATAAGCACTGGCTCATGGCAGTCTTAAATTGCATAAGCACATTTAAAAAAAGTAATGGATTGATGGAAGGAGTTCCCCTACAGCTCTTTGTCATAGTTCTGAAAAGCCCCATCAAAACAATAAGTCACTCCTACATGAGCCGTGCATTATTATAACTCCATAATTTCATTTAAAACAATTTCCCTTCTCATGTGTTAAGAGGATTCGCCATTGTTATAGGAGGTTTAGGAGCAGGTTGTTCTTTTCAAATATTACTGGCATGGCCTGGGGAATTTATCAGTTGGTTAATTCAAGTTTATTGTCATTTGCACAAGACACTCACTAGTGATAGTTATACAGTACCAACAACAGAATTCTGGTTGACCTTTTGGGAAATTGTTAGGATGCTTTTAGCTCATTATTTGATCCACATAAAATGCAATTAAAAATAATTTTAAAATGTAAACTGTAGTGGAATGTAAAACATAAGTAATATCCAGCATATAGGCTGATACTGTAAATGTTTGTCAATTTGTAAAATAAGCTTTTTTACTTGTCTGATGTTTAAAGAGTTAGGAAGCTGTACAAATCAATTTCTTTATTACCCCAGGGTTTCATTGATAAGAACTGACCAGAGAAGGGAAGTTTTATGGATTACTTGCATCCTTTCTTTCTTGTTTGTTTGAAATAAGAAAAAAACTAGATATGAGGTGAGGGAGCTACACCTGAGCCAGTCCATTGATGAATGGGCCCAGGAAGTGTCCAGGAGGGGTGTGTGCGTGTGAGAGAGAGAAGGTGCAGAAGGACAATAACAGGGAAACCTGCAAAGGCTCTCTCTCTTTCTGTCTGTCTCTACCATTTTCCATACTGAAGGGAGCATATCAGAAAGAATTTGAGAGTAACTTCAAGTTTTAGGTGCCACCTGAATCTGCATAACTTGTCTTATCATGTTACAGTATATGGTATGGTTTGCCAACACTCACATCTGTACTTTGTTTAGCATCTTAGGTATATTGCCAATAATACATAATAATTAACAGTGTAGCTCTTTCTCCTGCATGTTCTTTTCCTCTGTCTAATTTCATGGAGTTATTCATGTAAAAGGAACGTGGGAAGAGGAGCTAAACTATAGTACCGGACAGAGTGGAAAATGTATGGGATTTGAGGCATAATAGACAGTATAAAATGAGATAATAGTCACCCAAAGACCCTAAAAAGACAAAACTGAAAGTATTAAGCATGTATTGCATTGTTCCAAACACAATTTGACCACAAAAATGTCATTTTTGAATAAACTGTATAATTTATTACTAAATCAGGTGAAAGGTCAACATTATGTCATATCTGATATAACTCGGGTAGCATGGTTTTCTGCTGATTTTTCCACTGGCAGCTACTACTGTAAAGGGAAGTAACTTAAAGATTTCCCCTTGGAAATTTGTAAGTTCCATCTATCCCATAAAACGTGAATTTAGTCTATTCCTTTAATTAGGCTGATTTCTTTGGGACAATAACTTCTTCATACCTAAAGATTGCACGTTTGAAGATCATCCACACCAGAAAAATAAGTAGCACATTTTTGGTAGCTACAGTGCAATCTATACACAGACTTTGCTAGTAGATTAAAAATCGAATATCTAACAAGAAAGGCATGCTTTTTGTCTCTCTTTCATGTTTTTATCTTTTTGCAAACACCACAGGTCAAGGATAATGAGGGCAACCAGATATGGTACTGTCAAGTAATATAAAAGGAGCATAGTTTAACATAGATATGAAGTAAAAACCCAAGAGCAGTCAGGCATCATGGAACTTGTCTTTGAGGAAGGTATGGATGATGATGAATCTGTACTTCTTTTATGTAGCATAACTGAAATGTTATCATTCTTAGTGCCATAGAGAGTTCAACCTTGGTCAGCACACCAGTCCACCACTGGGTACATTCATTTACTCTGAGGCACTTCAGAGTCGACAGTCAACCTAATGCACATCTCTTAGAGGTGCAAGGGAAAGCAAGAGTGCCAAAGGAAAATACTGTACATCTATGTATTAATAATGCAAAGTTGACTCACTCATTCACTCATCAATGAAAACACTATTCCCGTTTAGTTAAAAAACTGAAATTTGGTAGGATGGTACATCAAGAGCATGAGGTATCCACTAAGAAAAGACATTTTGATAGCTTAGTATTTAGGGATAAAAATTTCCGACTAGAGTAGGAAATCTAAATACCCCAAAGTCTCAAACGCCATGACTAATTTGTTTGAAATTTAGTGACATTACAGGAAACAGAAAATCATCCGAAACATGTTTTTTTAATTTGTTGATTTTTGTCAATAATAATACTACAGTGAATGGACTACTTTAAGACACTCCATCTTTTTCTCCACTCAATGCAGACAGGCTGCCAGTTAACACCACAACTGTGCCACTCACCAACAGTATAGCAGAACAAGTGAATTAAGTGGAAGTGTTTTGACAAGGGAAAACAAATAGGATGATGACATGACCTCTGAAGTAGTTGGAAGTAAGATGTGGTTACACAATCGAGAAGCGATATACACCTCAAGTCCAGCTGACAGGGTGAAAGAAGAATCCAACTCCTCCTGTATTTGTCTCTATCGCCCAAAACAAGCCACAAGCAATGATGATAGTGCAGGCAAGAGAGATGGGATGGATGTTGTATATCATGCAAGCTTGTAATACCAAGGTGGAAAGAGCCGACCTCTTGATTTATTCTACCCTATCCCAATCTCCACCTGTCTTGCAAATGCAGAGCATTCCTGTCATAACTCCCATTATATTTATACTTATGCCCAGGGTATCAAAAATGCTACCACCTACACTGACTAGATAGATAGATAGATAGATAGATACTTTATTAATCCCAAGGGGAAATTCACATAATCCAGCAGCAGTATACTGATACTAAAAAAATATTAAAGAGTAATAAAAATGCATGTAAAAACAGATAATACCTTTGAATAATGTTAGCATATACTCCCCTGGGTGGAATTGAAGAGTCGCATAGTGTAGAGGAGGAACGATCTCCTCAGTCTGTCACTGAAGCTGCTCCTCTGCCTGGAGATGACACTGTTAAGTGGATACAGTGGATTCTCCATGATTGACAGGAGTTTGCTTAGTGCCCGTCGCTCTGCTACAGATGTTAAACTGTCCAACTTTACTCCTACAATAGAGCCTCCCTTCTTAACAAGTTTGTCCAGGCGTGAGGCGTCTTTCATCTTTATGCTGCCACCCCAGCACACCACCGCGTAGAAGAGGGCACTCGCCACAACCGTCTGGTAGAACATCTGCAGCATCTTATTGCAGATGTTGAAGGACGCCAACCTTTAAGAAAGTATAGTCGGCTCTGACCTTTCTTACACAGAGCATCAGTATTGGCAGTCCAGTCCAATTTTTCATCCAGCTGCACTCCCAAGTATTTATGGGTCTGTACCCTCTGCACACAGTCACCTCTGATGATCACGGGGTCCATAAGGGGCCTCGGCCTCCTAAAATGCACCACCAGTTCCTTGGTCTTGCTGGTGTTCAGGTGTAAGTGGTTTGAGTCACACCATATAACAAAGTCTTTGATTAGCTTCCTGTACTCCTCCTCCTGCCCACTCTTGATGCAGCCCACAATAGCAGTGTCATCAGTGAACTTTTGCACGTGGCAGGACTCCGAGTCGTATTGGAAGTTTATAGACTATTACACTATACATGAAGTTCACAATATTATTTCTCTTCTATATGGTGCCATTTGCTACTTACTTCATTCTTCACAGTACATACACCAAATACTGTTGTGTTAATACACACTTTATTCACTTTGCCAGTGTTTTCCTCCTAACACTATATAAGAACATTTACTGACTTAACTGTGACAGACATGTAACAGCTAAAAAAAACTGAGAAGATTTTGAAGTTGTGTGCTTTATGCCATAAACATCCTGTTGTACAGCATCTAGATATGAGCTTTACTCAGACTCACACTGTGGTGTAGTGTTGTACTGAAAATCTCATGGTACATTTTCTCCTCATAACACAGAAATGTCTGTTCATTGGTATTTCACAGATAGCCTAAATGCTTTTTACAGGTAATGCCATTCTCAAAACCACTTAATCCAACTTCTGGATTCTTGGCTGAAGGAGGTTTGGGGTTGGCTGCATTGCAGTGTGTAGTGTGTTTTTAGTATATAAAGAATTTCAGACATTTCATTCCTTGCATGGGCTGCCTAAGTAAGCAATCTATAAATGTCATTGCTTTTTACAATAAGGTAAAGTTAAAAAACAACCAAAAAAAATACAAACAACTTTAGTGTCTGGCTATGGCATAAAAAAAATGTAAGCTTGAACATACAACTGATGAAAAGCACAAAAAGGAAGGCATGAGTGAACAATGTAAATGAAAAATCGGTAACATATAATAAGAATAATAAATACATCCATTTTTCTAAACCCGCTTTATCCCGAGTAGGACTGCTGGGATGCAGGAACCTATCCCAGCAAGCATAGGGTGCAAGGTAGTGGACAGAAATACTCGAATTTCCTGTGATTCAACCTATTACCCATTAGAATTCTGTAAAGTTATGTTTTGCATTGATCATCACCTGAAGTCACTAGGAAAAGCAGGCATTGATCTACAGCAGGAATGTTTTGCTCATGGCCCATAGTATGTAGCATAATCAAGAGTAAGGAGCTCCAATGAACTAATGATTTTAGCCCATGAAAAAAAAAAAAAAACTACAGATATTTTATACAAAAAGTACTCGATTACTTACACAGTACTTCTGATAGATCACAATTAACCGAGAGCACTGTAATTGAGGCCCATTGTTTTAGCAAATTACCAGGGTCAAGCAGGGTAACCGCAGCTAGTATAGATGCAAGAATTACGTACAAACTCCACTCGGAAATTGCTCAAGCTAGAACTTGGATTCTAGAGTTGTGAAGCAGCAACACTAACTACTATATGTCAGACCATACTGTTCTAAACTGAAAACAACATGAAATTCTAAAGGACTTTGTTTTGGGCCACCTGTTTAGTTCAGTGCTGAATGGGATGGTTGCTTTCATTGTAACACTCAGGATTATAAATAGACTTTGTACACTTCTATGAAAGGGGCTACTTACCTTTCTTATAACCCAATGCTACAGCAAGGTCCATTGGACTGTATCCTGAATCTGCTTCCATGGTCAAATCTGCACCCCATGCTAAAAAACAAAGGATATCTTGTATAAGCAGTGGGTCAAATGAGGCTGACAAAATGTGATACACCTTATCATATCATTTTTTTCAAAGCAGCTTAATTCAATTGATGGCTGCAAGAGGCTGGGACTGATTCCCAGCAGTGTTCTGCACAAATCAGGACCATGACATGGAAGAGGGATTAGTCCATCGTAGGGACGACTTGTGTGTTGATCCACACTCCTTTTCACACAAGACTCTGGATCTGTAAGGCGATACCAGCACTACCTGCCATGCCACTATAGCAAGTGCTAACAAAAACATTTTTCAAAAAAGTCTGTATACTTCAACAGCTTAGCTCTCTTACCTAGCAACTCCTCAACACACTTCACATGGTTACCTCGCACTGCATACAAAAGTGGATTCCCTCCATTCTGAAGATTAAAAAACAAAACAAAACATAAGATGAAGATGGTACAGAGAAGGAGAGGGTGAGAGAATGCACTGATTACAGCACGTTGCCGCACCCACCACAAGACGAACCACACAGATTGAGATCTGCAACGGGTGACACCTCAGCACCACGCTGAATAGTGTGAGGTGTTTTTTAACAGTGGATGGAGTGCCACTTCTGCCACCAACCCCAGAGTTTTCCCCTGCAAGTTGGAGGACCTGCTTGCAGGGCAGGGTGCAGAATAATGTCATACCTAGGGTGGATTCTGGTACAACTTTGCTATAATCAGATCTCGTTTGCTAGCATCATTACCAACTTTATTTTAAGTAAAGCACCTTTCGTACCAAAAACAGCTTGCACAACAATATTAAATCAGAATTCTAAAATGCTTCAGACATACCCAGTCGTAAATGTTAATGTCCACTTTGAATTCCATAAGCATTCTGATAATGTCTGCATAGCCACCAGAACTGGCCAAGGACAATGCACTCTCTCGCTCACAAGCTAAAATATTCGGATCAGCTCCCTTAAAAAAAGAAAAAGAAAACAGTGTAGTACTCACACGCCTCATTAATGTCCAAAAAGGAAAAATATGAGGGTAAGCATGGGCTGGGAGAGGGGGAAAGCCCTTATTTTTCTTATCAAATCTGACTGAAAAGGTGGTAAATTTAGAAATAGTAGAATATACTGTGCTGACAGACTTGGGAGTCAGTAGGTTGTTGCACGAGAGTCCAGTAGAGTATTAATAGGGTAACAATGACTCTTAAGCTTGAATTCATTTGAAATTTGTATGATGTATTGAATAAAATATGTCTGCAAAATAAATAAACAATATATAGCAAGCAGTAAGAGAAAAATTAAAAATGACTTGCCCATTAATTAAGAATACCAAAGACCTGGTGATATTGAAATGCATGTAATGTCCTCCATGGGCCAGAATGGCCTGAAGAACACAGTTATTTGGAAATGACTTTCATGGGACATGTTGTTTCAGATGGGACATAAAAACGGCTCCCTTCCTGTGGTATAAATATGCACAGTTAGATAATTAATGGGGCAGCAACTCATTAGCAGGGAGATGATGTGGCAAGTGGTCTATTTCTTCTTTATACTTGAATAATTTGGATGGTAAGCATGGTTGATACCTCACCTGATGGCAGGAGTGCTATTTATATTCAGTAATTCTTAGCAGAGGTACCCCGTGTTGCCTAGGTTAAGGGACACTAACTAACGCTTCCCAGGGTTAAAACACCAACTAAATTTCAGAACAAAACATAACATATGGTGTTCCCCTGTGCAAAATTTAGAGGTGCTATGCTTCAACTGTATGAATTTGCATACCAGAGAAAAACACACAAAGATATAAACTCAGTTTTTATACAAGATGTCCACAAGGGTCTTTGTTGTTTTTGCAGTGGTGTTTTAACTATCTCTATATTAACAGAAAAATTAAAAGGTCAAAGTGATTAATTATTTTAAATTATCCAAAAAAACCTGTGTGGTGTCTGTAGGGGTGTTATGCATTTACCCATCCTCAAACTTTAAATTAGCCTGGTGCACTTCTATTTGATAACAGTCTAAAAAAAAGTGCAGTGTGCTTACCCTGAACAGCAGGTATTTAACTACAGCATACTCGCCAAAAGCTGCTGCCCACATGAGCGGAGTGAAGCCCCTTTCATCTTGTTTGTTCAGAAGGTCATTATCTGCAGGGCATAAAGAGAGAGTAGTTTGTTATGCCTAACATTGAGCCTTACTCATGGGGCATGTAAGGGTGAAACACATCCATCTCTGACAACATATTCTCGAGTACCTTTGTTAAGATGCTCATTCAACTGATTCATTTCTCCCTGGGCTGCCAGCTGATGAACAGAGAGTACTGCATGGAAGAAAATGCAAGTTAAGTGTGTTATGAACAAGCGGTCCAATCAACCACCTTTGAATGTATACCTCCTGAACCATATCTAGGTTACTTCAATTCTTGGCAGTCACATCTAATTGGTGATTATGATGTCTGTTTTCAGGATTTACTGATAACCTTCCTATCACATCCCCTTTGGAGACTTGGGAGCCACTCACTGTCCAGTGTAGCAGGCCGAGCAGTGATCTCATTGCCACGCTGTCGGTTGGTTAAGGTTGTTGAATGTTTCAAGAAATCATCTGCCCCTAAATAAAGAAATGAAGGAAAATTAGAGCTACACAGTACTGTGAGTGGCAGATGATATCAACACCAATGCTCAGTTGGCAGCCAAGAATAATAAAGTTAATAAAGGAAAGGGGGGGAAGCCAAAAATCCTCTCAGACTAATCATATTTTCAGCTACTTGACAGACAAAGCCACTCACTCTCCAGTGCAGCTTGCCGAGCAGCAATCTCATTACCAAGTTGTCGGTTGGTTATGGGTGTTGAATGTTTCAAGATATCCTCTGTTCCTGAATAACAAATGGAGCCAAAACAAATGTTAACATCAGTGTGTATAGCAACAGTTATCAACATCAGTGCCAAGCTGACAGCCAAGGACATTAAGGCCTACAGAGGAAAGGGAATTGTCAAAAACCATCCCAGAATATTTGTATTTTTGCTACCTGGCAAGCAAATCCAATCCTGATCAGAGGCAGTGTCAGAAGGCTGCATCGGATAAAGATGAAGGATGAAAGTTTCATTCATTGGGTCATCTGGTTTGTTGCTCGTTGCCTCAGGGACCTCACAGTGTGTTCCACCATCACCTTCCTCACTGTCCTTCCTGTGTTCTTCTTTATGCTCTGGGATGCGGCCCTTTTCCATTTCTTCTTGAATGGGTTCAAAAGAACTCATTCAAGTGGCACTTTCCTACAGCATTGAATATATGCATGAAATGAACTAAACAATCAAAGTTTGTTTTATGCAGGCATAATTACCAGCAGAAATGTGAAATGTATTACATTACAGCACACAGTGGCAAAGAAAGGAAGCACAGGGGAAGTGTTGAATGGCAGTCATTCTGTGTTATTTAGTGGGCAGTTACCATTTGTTTCTTTTAACTCTGTGTTTTAGAAAGTTACTGATTTCACAAGTATCAGGAAATCTTCAGATGGAGGAATCTTACTTTACCACAAAACAATGGCGGTTTACAACGTATGCCCCCACAGATAAATGGACATATCACTTGTGTCTAATACAGGTCTCTCCAATAATTGCTGTAAGAAAGCTTAAGGTGAGCGTTCAAAATGTTGAAGGAATGTTACAAAGATTATTTTCAAAAAGATATTGGCTCACGTTATGTTCTAGGTAGAATCCTTTCACCCTCTATAAACGAGATCTGCTAAGGTTGGCTTTGTCACCATCCTGTTGTTTCAATCCTCAATATGGCAGCAACTGCTTTTCTGTCTCTCTGTATTACTTTCTTTTTTTAAGTTTAACCCCAATCTCCACCATTTCCAAATCCCCGCATCTAATCTATTTACATATATCGTAATTTAATTCATTTAGCCTGCAGTCTTCTCCAAATTACCTTTTAAAATATTATTTATAACCAACCACTTACATCATTCGCCGTTTAATATAATGTGAGTTTTCTTTATATATTGTTTTACCATGATGTTCACAACGAATGACGGTGTACAGAAGAATTTTACTGTCTGAATTAGATAATGGTAAATGAAAGGCGACTGCCTCTCTCCAAATTGCATCCACATGTGACATCGGGCCTTTTTCTACGTTCGGATTCCGTGTCTCCGGTCGGAAGAGTAAAAGACAAAAATGAATTTCTGTTAACATCACCCTCACTGCTAATAAGGTTTGCGCCCTTTCTAACTTTATTGGGGTTAGGGCAAACGGATTAGCAAGTGCATATGTACCTGCTATTATCGCGCCTCTTCATCCACTACTGCACCTCTGTTCCGCCTCATAGCAAAAGTGAAAGTGTGCGAACTTTGTATGAGGCTTCTCGTCTATTGACGCGGGAGGCAGACGGCTGCGCGCGTGCTCGCCGTACGGCGTATCGCGCGCACGTTACCAGAACTCTTGAGGCGTTCCCACAGCAACCGCGTCTGTGAGGCTGTCACGAGCGACGCCTTCGCCGGCCAATCAATGCTACGCGCCGGCAGCTCAAGGCTGCCTACCTGCACGTCTCTTATTCGTTCATTTCTGAACACTCACGTAACATTCGTAAACTAACATTTTCAAATTTAGGACACCGAGGACGTCACGTTATTGAGCTCAACCTTGTATAAAACTACATTAATACATGATCAATTACCCTAAAGATATAATTGGGAATGGAGAACCATGACTAGTTGACGCAGATTACTCAACCAATCAGAATGCAGCTTGCCTGCCGTGCACTGTGGACTGTTGTTCGTTTCCCTAGCGAAAAGAAAGCTTTCTTTCTTTACATTTTATAAAGAAAAAATCCGTACCAATTTTTTTTTATCATAAAAGTATGTTAGGTTAGATTTAATAGGCTTATGTTAATTAAATAAATGAAAAATTGGACCGATTACTAACGGTAATGAAACGGTCTCCTTTTGTATTGGTGCACTACCGATAACCTGCTACACAATACCTTTAAGCCAGTGGAAATGGTAATTGACTTTCGCAAACTCTAGTTACAACCTCATCCACTGGAAATGAATGACTCTACAGTCAATATGGTGGAATCATTCAAAGCTTTGCACACAGCTATCACAAAAAATGAACACCACCTCCATCACGAAGGCAGCTCAGCAGCAGACATACTTTATACACCATTTAAAGAAATTCAGTATTCCCCACCCCATCCTAGTACAATTCTACAAAGCCATAATCGAAAGTGTGATCACTTTCTCCATTATTGCTGGATCTGGTTCAGCAATGGTAAACTCCAAAAATAAATTGCAGAACGTTGTGAAGTCTGTTGAGAAAACAAATGGTTGTACTCTTCCATCTGTTGTAGACCTGTATGCAATCTAGAGCCATAAACCACTTCAGAAGTATCTCAGATGGATTCATCTCACTCAGGTCAACACTTATTCCAAAACTCCCCTCTGGTAAATGCTTTAAGTCAACTAAAACTAACAGACATTTACACAGTTTCTTTCCCAGAACTACAGCCCTCACAAACCAATAATTTAGCTTTTCTCTATCACGCAGGGGCCTTCAACATAAGGTAGAGACCAACCATGGATGATCTACCTGTACATTGCAGAATTCATTTATGTTATGTTAGGCATTGATCTACTGTATGTGTTAATATAGTCCAGGTGTAATAATAAGGCTGTTAAATTTGCTTTTTGGTTTCATGCCAACAACCAAGTTAAGGATGGTTTTCTAGCAGTATCATGTCTTCAGTACCTGATCCTTCTATCAATTCATCCATTCATTTCCTGAACCCACAAATCCAATCTCTGGGTCTTGAGGAGCAGTGGCTTTGTTTCAGGGTGTTGAGTCCTCTACATCAGTGTCTCCCAACCTCGGTCCTGGGGGCACACTGTGGCTGCAGGTTTTTGTTCCAACCAGCTTCTGTTTTTAATTGGACTCCTGGGCTAATTAAGTGAACTGTTATTTCCCAAGTTCTATGAACAATATTGAAATCAGAAAACTAAGTTTGGTAATTATATATATATATATATATATATATATATATATATATATATATATATATATATATATATATATATATATATATATATATATATATAGTAAAATGTACCAAGTAGTTCTGTGGGAATCATGTATTTTTTTTCTTTTTAATAATGTGTTCATTCTACATTTGTAGGTGTTCTAATTGTTTCATAAATTCATTATTTACTAATTAGTGGTAGTTGCAGCCTTTAATTATTCAGTGTTGTTTGCCAGCATGTCTGCTCTGCTCATTTTTAATTGTCATTAATAAGATATAAAAAGGGGAAAAACTGCACAGAGAAAGGGCAAAATATAATGAAATCAACAAAAGAGAGTTAACCATTTAAATCTATAGCAAAAGCAGAAATATTTCTAAATGTCTTATAAATGTAAAAATCATGCTGCTGTGCTTTTCTGAATGTAGAATAAAAGAAAAAAAAATAATACCACCTAATTAAATGAGATCAGTACTATCAGGTGTTGTCACTGATTAGGAATCTGGTTGGAACAAAAACCTGAAGCCACAGGGGACTGAGTTTGGGAAACACTACTCTACATCATAACTTTGTATTGGGGAAGCAAATCGCTTTTTATTATTCAAAAAATCAAAAAACTTTAGACATGGTGACATTTTAAAAAGGTCTTCCATTTTCTTATTCAGCAGCCTGTAGCTACATTTGTACATTTCTAGCATTTAATCTCATTCCCAGTTGTGCTTATTTAGTATTGGGCCCAGTCATGAACTGGGACTTTGTCTGGAGCCAATTCCTGCCTTATGCCCCCTGCAACAGTGATGGGGTCCAGCAGCTAGCAAAGTCTAAATTAGATTAAGTGGGTTATACATTATTAATGTTAATAACCTGGTTTTGCTGTTAACATGTACCTTAATGAGAGAAGTTAGCTTTTCAATCACTATTTGCCGATTCTATATTCTATACATAATTTTAATTAGTTTTTCTTTGCATGTAATTACTTCTTTGACATCTTGTAAAGCACTTTCAGCTACATTGTTTGTATGAAAATGTGTTATAGAAATAGATGTTATTATTATATCTTATTAGGCCCAGTCTGCAGTGGGCTGGCATCCTGCCTGGGGTTTGTTTCCTGCCTTGTGCCCTGTGTTGGCTGGGATTGGCTCCAGCGGACCCCTGTGACCCAGTAGTTAGGATATAGCGGGTTGGATAATGGATGGATGGATTAGGTCCAATCCAGGTACTACATGTTTGGAGCCTGACTTTATGTATAGTCTGTGTGGATGTTCCGTCCATATCCAAAAGATATGCAAGTTAGAGTGTAAATTGTCTCATTATGAATGACTATGGGAATGACAACAAGTATTCCCTGCAGCAAAATGGCACCCCATTAAGGTTTGGCTCCCACTAACCCCCTAAACTAAATAGTGCTACAAAATGAATGTAAGGATTTATAAGGTATGGTGACATAGAAAAGGTGCCTTCTATTGTGGAGTTTGCTCACTTACAGTATGCCAATTTACAGATGCCAGTCTCCCTTACAAGCAACTCGTGGGGATATGGAAGAAAACGCGTGTAGATCTGCATACTTGATAATAACAGGAATAGACCTGTGTCTTAGCTTTGTCTAGGGTTGGGCTTGATGCTGCAGGAATATTCTCTGCTCCAGCCCTACCATGACCCTAACCTGGATGATATGAGTTTTATTATACGTTTGAACCCATTTTTTTCTGTCATTTATACTTCTAACTAAATTCACCCATGGAATTCTTACACAGGCATTACCATTTTATTTAGCTCAACGACTGTTTATCGCTTGTTATTTTACACATGGCATCTGTCCTCGAGGAAGTCTACTAGACTTTTGGAAGTAACACATGCAAAGCGATTACCATTCTGGGTGACATTCTCAGGGTCAAACAACAAAACACACATTGAATTTCAACCCATGCTGGACCGCAATGAAAGATTTAGCTAAGCAATGACCTCTGCGTTTTTATGATTTTTTTTTTTTCTTAAACTGTACGCGCTGCAATCAGCGCATGCTCCCAACCTAAACTTTTCTTTACTTCGTTCCTTTGTCTAGTTTTAAATTATAACAGCAGAATGCTGCCCAATTAACTTACAAGCCAAAGCATGGCCTCATTTCTTTAGTATAGAAGGTTTTACAGGTTTACCTGTTTATTTACACAAAATCCAGTTGTGTATTTCGTTACACGTGTTTTCTCATCAATATTAACGGATCACTTTCTTTTGTAAGCTTTTACATCAGTTTTCTATTCCTCTGCCTTTCTAGTTTTGTTACCCGCTGTAGGCCAAAAGCCGCGGTCGGAACCATTGGCTCGCTCCTGGTCTTCCCACCGTACTAATAACAAGGGAGCACAGGACGCGTCACTGATACAGAGAAGTGGAAGAAAGTACTTTCCCCTTCTCTCATCTTCTAAAACATATACACCAAAGAATTCTTTTAATATACAGTATCAGAGAAAAAAAAAAAAAACGTTCTGAATAATGGAAGAGCAGGAAATGCAGCTGAAAGTTAAACGAGGTAAGGTCAAAAAATGCGATTCAAGCTTACCGGAGGTTCCGATTCACGAGTTGCTGTACGTGATTTCACTTCACTTCTTCAATAGCAAATTGCCGAAACATACGCTGGCAAAAACGATTCGTTAGTGTGCACGCAAGTAGGAAGAAAAACTTGAAAAATAGAGTGAGAGAAACCGAGGTGAGTCGCATTTAGCACAGACGGGGACAGTCGAACGCTCTGCAGGCAAACGCCCATTTAATTTGAAACACGTTTTTTTTTTTCCTTCCTCTTTTGTTAGATACCACAAAATACTCGCCTTTTTCCGGTACGAAACGCTGTATTTTAGCGTAATGTAGTTCGGTTGGGTGCTGCCTTCGTGTACATTCCTCGTACGTTTTGACTCGGTGCAGTCTGAGCGGGCGGTAATTGGGGTATGCAGGTGATGTGTGAGATCTTATCGGACACTTTAAATGATTACATCTTTAACACGCAGACACAACTCCCCGCATTACCCAGATACCTAACGTTCTCCTAAGTACTTCATTAAATGAAATAATTCAGCAATTCCTGTTGCCGAAAGCGCCTTCCTAGGGACACCACATTTGAGCCTTTATATTACAGAATCTTCGGAGAATATGCTTTATGTAAATGTTTTTAACTCATATCAACAGGAAAGTGGATATTCATTAGTTTTTCTTTTGTGTTTTTTTTTTTTACGTTACTTAGTCATAGGGTGGGCACATTTCAAAGTCCCAAACCGGGCTGCTTGTATATCGTGTGTGTTCACTCGTCCTAACGCCTGTCGTCATGCATTTAATGCACGGGTTTCGAACTCTGATCCTGGACCTGGATCCTAACCAACATGACTCCGCCAAAACAACAATAATGAGATACAAACGGAGCCCTGTGCCCATCACACAATATCTGAAAATAAAGAAAGGTGATGGTCTCGGTAAGATTGATCTCTCGGGTCACCAAAACATTTTTAGAAACATCAACAGTTTTGGAAATGTCTGCTGTGGCAGAATGAGAGCAGCAACAAGCTATGGTATTAAATAACGGGTTTAATTAACAGCAAGAATCAGTTTCTCATTAACGGATTGGTTGGAGTTTGAAATCCCAGTTTAGCAGGTCATCTGTTGGCTCGTTTAGTATGCTTCTACATCAAATCGCTACACATTTCATGAAGTTGAAGTTTATATTTTCTACACATTTGTGATGTTTTTTTAAACATCTTAACACATTCAATACATTGCATTCATGGGCACCTCAGTGCATTTAATAGTGCACACTGCTTACATGTTCACTATTGGTTTTTGGAGAAACCAAGCTCGTTTTGTTTGTTTTCAGAAGTCCATATTGAACATTAATGCACCGATATATGCAATTGGTTACAGTACATTCTTCTGTAAACATCAAATTCATTTGTTAGCTTAATTTACTAACTTGCTGTATTAGAAGTGATGGATGCCCCATAGTAACGTTTTATTTTGCAGGAGCTCCTTATGGAAATCTGTATTGTGGTGAGCATTCCCTTTAGTGTGGGTAGCTCCATACTGTTCCAAACATCTGTCCAGGTATTGTTTATTATGGAGAAAATCCTCTCCACAAGTGCATTGGTGTCTGGCATTGTCATTACATGTCAAATGAAGAAATAAATGTTTGTGTGAGGGATGTGCTTCTGACTAAAAGTGGAGAATATATCCACCCAGTGTTCATCAGCTGGTGTAGACACCCTGTTCCACTCCTGCAGCTTCTATCCAGCATACTTTCTGATGCAGGTTGTCTAATCCAAGTCGTCTGAGTCACTAATCTGGCACAGGATATTTGAAGTCCTATTCTGCCCTGAAATTTCAACCTTTTGTACAGGAAAATATTTAGTACATGTGTGCACATAGGCATATAGTATAAAGATCATGGTGCTCCCAACCTCCTCCTCCTCCTCCTCCTCCTAAATGGATACATGCATTCCTGTTATAAGTTGAGAATGACATAGATTTTGTTTAGCTGAAACACATTTTGCAAGATTCTGTGTAATGTAATAAATATTAAAGTTTATTTTCATGCTGAAGAGGAAAGAAGGTAAAAGACCCAATGTTTCATCTCTACAGCCAAAACTTTGGGTCTTTTACCTTCCTTTCTTTTTAGTGGGGAAATAAACTTTAACTTTGTCCATTTGCCGATGCACACCAACACAGCCCTGCATCAACCTAATAAATACATTTTACACATCTTTGTCATACATCTAAGAAAAAGATCTATGTGTAAGTTGATTTCTTTTTTTTACGATGATAATTCAATTAATGCATAAGAACTTAATTTCTCTTTAGGTATTCAAAGTTAAACCAAAAAGATACTATGTTATTTCTGCCAAAATGTTTCTTACCTCTTCCCACCTGGGTTTGAATAAAGGAAACGCTTGCTGCAGCCCCTGATTAAAAATGCATTTTTTCTTCGGCATGGTTAATTTGACAGATTCACAGCATGGTTTAGTATCCTTATCTCTCTTTTTCTTTTCCTTTACCTGGCAGTTGGAAATGCTTTAAAGCTACAGTCAAACTGGTTTGGAGTGTAAATGACCATTTGTGGTCAAAAGCTGTATAAAGCACAGCAGCGTTTGCTTTTCTTTTGTGTGGTTGGTGATGTAAAGCCTTTTTACATGGTTAAAACTGGGACATATTGTTATATTTCAGTTATTTTTTTGTGGCACTGCGATGTGTAGCCTGAAATCGGGACTGTCTCACTCAATCTGGGACCACTGGTCACCCTGCTGAGTCAGGGTAGTGAAATTGTCTGAAATGTGCTACTGTAAGGCAGTAATCAGTACTGAGTGTTGTACCAGTTCCTCATAACGCAAGGTTCTCTCTGACTTGCTGACAGATATTATTTTCCTAATAATAACTACTGCACTGGAATGTGTGATAAACCATAATGAATTTATGGAGACTATGCACACCTACAGGAAGAACATAAGAAATTTTACAAATGAGAGGAGACCATTCAATCCATCAAGCCCATTTATTTAGCTAATAGGTAAGCTGCCCCAGTGTTTCATCCAGATTCTACTTAAAACTTGTCAAGGTTTCTGCTTCAACTCAGTGTCTCGGTAGTTTGTTTCACAGACCCACAACTCTTTGCGTAAAGAAGTGTGTAGTTATGTTTATCCAAAATTACCAAAGTTCTGCAGCTTTTAGTTTGCTTCATAGGATGAGACAGGCAATAGTATGAGATGTGTTCAAATAATTTCAAAGATCAAATATCTTTGTTTTAAATGTTTTAGTAAAATTTCAATGCAAAATAGTTCATACAAAAATAGAGACAAAATTGCTATTAAATGAAAGTTCTGTTTAAGGCTTATATATTTTGTTTCATTTCTCAAAGTTTGGTCATAGTTGAGGCACGGTCATAAAACTGTATGCCATATCCTATGTGTAAACATATCTAATTATCCATGCTAGTAGCAAGCCTATTTCCTCACTGGCTTAATTAACACTCTGTTTTTCAGATATAGCTAAGAAAGTTCTATCTCCTGCTAACTTACCTGGGGTAAAGGCTGTACCATATTCTTAGTAACTGAGAATCTGACATTCTATATAAAGTAAGCATGCACTATATCAGTTTAACATCAAACATTAACTTTCTAAAATTGGCTTTTACAAAGTGCTTCCTAGCTTTAGTTTTAAATGCTCTTCCCCTTAGTTTCTACTGATGTCCTCGAGTACATGGTTCACCCTTAAGCAGAAAGAATATTGCTGGATCCACTTTATTAATGCCTTTGAGGATTTTAAATACCTGGAGTAGGTCCCAGTGCAGTCTTCCTCTGTTCGAGACTAAACAGGTTTAATTTTCTGTGTCTTGTCAGAGTAAGACATGTCCTTAAGTCCTGGGATCTACTCGGTGGCTCTCGTCTGCACAGCTTCAAGTGCTGCTATGTCTGTCTTTACCATGTTGACCAAAACTGCACACAGTACACCAGATGTGGCTTTACAAGTACATTATATATTCTGAGCATAATGTCCCTTGACTTAAATTCAACAGTTTTTATCATATAACCTAACATTTTATTTGCCTTTTTAATTGCTTCTATACATTGCTTAGTCACTGAAAAGGTTGTCATCAAATACCCCTAAATCCTTTTCAGAGGTTTCTTCCTTTATGACAGCATCTCCCATCTTGTATTTATTATTGATGTTCCCTTTGCCAACATATAGCACTTTGCACTTTTCTACATTAAACTGCATTTTCTAAGTGTTCACCCAGTTCTGATGGTTGCACAAGTCATTTTGAATTATTTTTGCTGCCTCCTCAGTTTCTCCCATCCCTTCAATTTTAGTGTCATTTGCAAATTTAAAAAGTTTACTAACTATACCAGAATCAGTGTCATTAATATAAATCAGAAAATGGAATGGTCAAAGGACAAACCCCTGAGGCACTCCACTGATGACCTCTTTCCATGTGGAGGATTCTCCTCTTATCTGTACTCTTTGTCTCCGGCTGTTTAACCAACGAGAGGTCCAATTTTATAAGTTACGTCTGATGCTTACAGCGTCTAGAAATTACACTACATGAAATTATACCTATGTCCCTAGAAATGAGAGTCGGCAGCTCATGTCATTTGGCTATGATGTTATCTCAAAGTTTAGAATACTCTGATCAAACACCTGTTTATCTCATGATGACAGAGAAGAAAGCCTTTCCTCTAAATATTTCTCATTATTTGTGTTTCTAACATAGTAAAAAAAAAGTGATGTTTTCCATCTCCAAAGCTTCAGTTAAGAGGTACAAGTTTTTCTTTCAGCCAAACAAACAGAATCTTCACTGTGTCTATCATGAAAGTTCTTTCCCATTTTTATCCATTCTTTCATGTATTAATCACCCAATCTCTCTGAGATTACACCGGTGGTGAGCCAGCTGAGGGTAGGGAATGCTGCAGGGATTTGTGTTATCCGGGGTGAACTTCTCCAGGCTGGTGGTAAGGCTGTCCTCCTGGCATTGCAAGCAATCTTTGCTTCCATTTAGGAGACTAGCATCATCCCAGCTAACTGAAAAATGAGACTTGTTATCCCTATCTGGAAAGGGAAGTGTTATCGCCTGGATTACAGCAACTACAGGGGGATAACACTGCTCTCTGTGCCGGTTAAGGTCCTTGCTAGGGTCATCCACAATTGGATCCATGATCACTGGCTCGCCTACCAGCGACGGGAGCAGTCTGTTTTTACGCTTAAGAAGTCTACCATTGATCGCATAGGGAGCACAAATGTGAATATCGGCAGAGTTTCTTTGTAGCCTTTGTTGATTTTCATACGGTGTTTGACTCAGTTGATCGAGCTGCCCTGAGACTTTGCTGGATCCCCTCAAGGTTGCTGGATATCATGGCTGGCCTGTACACTGGTACTGTAAGTGCTGTACTGAATGGAGGCAGAACCTCTGTGTTTTTCCCAGTTTATTCTGGGGTCCGTTAGGGGTGTGTTTTTGCTCTTAATTTGTTTAATGCTTGCATGGACTGGGTTTTGGGCAAGGTCATGTGGTCTAGCGGCTGTGGGGCATCTGTTGACAAAGAAAGATTCACTGATCTTTGCTGAAGATGCTATGATCTTCACAAAGTCAATGAAGTCTCTGATCGGGGCCCTGGAGAGTCTGAGTGTCTGGCCTTGCGAGTGTCCTGGATAAAAACCAAGATCCAGGCCTTTAATGACCTCTTGTTGGGCACAGCCATCAGCAGTGTGGCTGTCTGCAGAGAGAGTTTCAACCTTGTTGAGAGGTTTACTTACCTTGGCAGTGACATTCACGTTTCTGGTGACTCTTCCTATGAAGTCAGTAGACTGATTGGAAGGGCATGGTGGGTCATGAGGTCGCTGGAAATGGGTGTGTTGTTACTAAAGGAGTCTTTGGAGTCCTGGGGCCTCATGTATAAACGGTGCGTACGCACAGAAATGTTGCGTAAGAACTTTTCCACGTTCAAATCGCAATGTATAAAACCTACACTTGGCGTAAAGCCACGCACTTTTCCACGGTACCTCATGCCTTGTCGACGCAAGTTCTCCGCTCGGTTTTGCAAACTGGCGACACCCAGCGTCAAAGCAATGGTACTGTTCTTGTGTGATTACTCATTATTTTGATGACGCGGCTTTATAAATACACAGAAACTAACCGCATATTGTTTATTAGTGTAATGCATCTGATTGTAATTAACTCGTAACAATATAATGGTCCAGGGGACAGCCATAGTATTCCAAATACCATAACTGCTTTAGCGTTGTTACTCTCACTTCTCCTTCTTCTTCTTCTTCTTCTTCTTTCAGCTCCTCCCGTTAGGAGTTGCCACAGCGGATCATCTTTTTCCATATTTCTCTCACTGCACGACTCGGAGTATTTATATCACTGTATCTGAGTGTGAATCACAGCAGCAGCTGATCGGAAAGATAATTATCGGTATACAGCTTTAAGGACACACTGCCTCAGCCACTGCAAAATGTTTTAAAGCCTTTCCTGTACGGACCTCGTGGTTCAAAACAGTTTAATCCCAAGAACTTTAAATGCACTCAATCAATTGCTCCTTGTAGAACGGTTTGTACTTATAAGTACAATCACCTCACTGTAAACTTGCACTACAGTTATAATATCGCACAACCTGAGCCACTTTATAAAGCGCGTATTTACATATGATGACGATATCATTTTTAAGGTGAAATGCAGCAAAATATGTTTGTTAAATTATACACATAAAACTTTAACTTCATTTAAATAATCTATATTCTTCACTGTGAGTGTCGTGAAGGATAGAATAATTAAACATGTACTACGAAGATATTTCAATGTTCTTTAAACGTTTTGAAGAATCGGCGCTAAGCTTACAGATGGCTTAACTTCTATTACAGAGCTGATTGTGTGGCGATCGGTTACTTGGGGAAAGAAAAGCAAGGACTCTTGGGCAGCCATGCCAATATATATTGAATATAAAACAGAAAGAGAAAATAACAACACAGCTAAAAACGCAGCGACAAATTTCGACAAAAGATAAATGCTTGTCATGAGCACGAGGCTCATGAAACACATGTTTAATAACGTGCTTTAGCTCCTATCATCATGAAAATGACATCACGTATACATCTCAGTATTTTAGTTATTCAGAGAGCTGTAATATCACGAATGTAATGGACTCTGTGTCCAGTTGAAGGAAGAGAGCCAGTTTAAGATGCAAGTAGTGATTCACACACATAGATCACATACGAGTAGAAGATCAAATACAAAACAAAGCATTTAACGTGCTACTTTAATTACGATGTAATTTTGAAAAACTGGTTAATTAAACGATTTTAAGATGAAGTTTATAATGTTCTACTAAATGACAAAATAAACTACGTGATTAAAGTGGAAATGTCGAGATTAAAGTTGACATTTCGTGCTTTTTCCCCACCGTGTGCCTTTTTTCTCTGTACCCTAATAAACTTTCATATGACAGTCAGACAGTGGGCTTACAACTCGGCTTTCCACGGCAACTTTGATATGTGACTTCTTTTTTATTTCCGGCGCTGTGCGATTTTGTGAATGTGAGCTTTCAAGTTTCTCCAACACGCTATGTCACTCGATCAACTTCCTTTTGTTGATTATACCACGGTTTATTTGAACAAATAGTATGTTTTTCCTTTGCCTCCACTTGGTATTCGCTGAAATTCTTATATTTTCCCCCGTGCTTTTCCCATTTGTCTTTTCACAGAAGGCTGCGCTTAAGGGCGATTTATATTGATTTGCATATTCAAATAGGTGTAATTCTGGGAGGAGTTGGGGCATTACATAATGCGCGTGCACGAGCGTTAGTTTTCACGCTGATCGGGATTTATGTAACAGAAGGATGTGGAAGTTGGAGTACGCAGAGATTTCTGCATCTGGATTTTTCTGTGCGTAAACACATTTCGGCTTTTGTGCTTACGCCATGTTATAGTGCGAGTTCTACGCACGGCGTTATACATGAGGCCCCTGGTGCTTCCTGCTATATGGTTGCAAGACATGGGCGCTATCCAGTGACCAGAGACGAAGTCTGGACTCCTTTGGTACTGTCTCTCTTTGGAGAATCCTTGGGTACCACCGGTTTGACTTTGTGTCGAATGAGCGGTTGCTCATGTAGTCCCAAATGAGGCACATTACCTGCATTTTGAGGGAGCATCAGTTACAGCACTACAGTCATGTGCTGCAATTCCCTGAGGATGATCCTGCTCGCAGGGCCCTTATTATTGAGGACCCGAGTGGCTAGACCAGGCCAAGGCTTCGCCCACGTAACACCTGGCTGCAGCAAATTGAGGGTCATTTCCGGAGGGTGGGACTGGACCGCATGTCTGCATGGGGCGTTGCCAGCCAGGATCCCAAGCTGTTTCATCATGTAGTGGGTGCGGCAACACACTGTATCAGTGCATGCTCCCCAACTTGACTTGATTATTTAATAATATTTTCCAAGCTGGTGACAACATAGATATAAATGGACATGGATGAAGAATATAATATAAACTTTCATTTGGCCAGCATGAAAAATGTATCACATTTTGGTGGTACCTCTTCCCGGACAAGTAGAAAGATGCAAGTTATTACATAGGCACAGCAGTAGTTCTGAACACTGATTACTATGTAATTTCTTATCTGTGTCTATTCTTTAACACAAAGAAAGGCATTAAATATGTACTTTGCATAATGCTACATCTTTGCAGGCTACTCCGTTTTTTTCCTACATTGCAAAGGCATTTATGATGTTAGCTGATGGCTCTAAATTGGGCTTGTGTGAATCTGTGTGGCTTGTGATGGGCAGCCCCTTATTTCTAGCTCTCTTCTTGTAACTCATACTGTTTGAGCTCCTTGGATTCTAAATAAAGTGGGCTAAATAATGAATTGGTGATTCAGACAGGCTGAGTTTCAGCATTCAAATGGAGTCTTTTCCATAATAAAATGTAAATCCGGTAAAATTAAATCCTCTGCTTGTTCTGCATTTAGAGATTCCCTCTTGCAGACTACTGTTGTAAAGAACTGTTTTTGAAGTGTTTGAACACTCTGTATATCAAGTTGCTGCTGCATCATTGGTCACTTGGAGGAGCATTCTATTTTTGTTAATGAACTGATGTATCCAATAAAGTGTCCATAATATGCAAGAAAAGACTTCCACATTGAAAAACTCCACAAAATCTTTTCAAGGTTTTCCATTTAGACTCATAGTTATGTATTTCTATTTCAGAAAATATAGTATTTGGTTTGAAAAAGTGTTCTATGAATTCTTTATAATTTATTTTGAGTATTTATTCATGCCCAGTTTCATGAACACTTAAACATTAATGATATTTCTTTTTTCTGCTCATAATTTTAACAGAAAGACAATGCTATCACTGTTTATATTGGCTTAGCTGATTCTGTGTTCCCAGTAAAACAGAGCTATGTCCCAAACACAGTATTATGTTCAAACACTTGCTTTGACATCCTTTTTTTTGAGTGAGTATCAATAAAGGTTGCTCCTGCATATAAACTTTGATAGCTACTGAGAGACAGTAAATTTTGTATCTTTTCTGTTATAATAGTTACAAATATAATTGCAGATAATTAGTATTGTTTATTTATTTAACTAGGGCTCTGCCCTCTGCTCGCTTCGCTTACCAACCCTCGGAGGCTTGGGTTTAGTTGGTCCTCTTAGAGAAAGCAATTTTATTTAAGGAGATGGTATATAGAAGAGTATGTGTGATGCTGGACGATGACGATTTGGTCCTTAGTTATTTTAGAGAGAGAAATCAGTTACTTGAGTATTTCACTACAACTGTCTATTTTAAATACCAGGAAATAATAAAACGTAGTAAAAAGTAGAAGTAAAAACGTAATAAATAGTAACGCCTAGTCAAAAACAATATTGTAATGTCCCTTTTCAGGCAGGAGAAATAAACCATACAGGCAAGTGGTTGTAGCAGTTCAAAACAAATGTTTTATTGCTCTTCTGTCTTAACTGGACAATGCAAACTGGTCAAACACTTGTCAAAATCGCCCCCCCAGTGACTTATTTAAGAGTAGCAGATGTTGCTCCTCTGCCTGCACCTCTCCACAGCAGTCTAAGCAACCCCATTTGCATGGCTTTTTAGGACACACTGCCTCAGTGGTAATTTCTTTTCCAGACTGTTACAATATTATGAATTTCTTTATCATCTAACTTACAGTATCTATATTAATAAAAGGCAAAGCCCTCACTGACTCACTCACTCACTCACTGACTCATCACTAATTCTCCAACTTGCCGTGTAGGTAGAAGGCTGAAATTTGGCAGGCTTATTCCTTACAGCTTACTTACAAAAGTTGGGCAGGTTTCATTTCGAAATTCTACGCATAAGGGTCATAACTGGAAGCTATTTTTCCCCATATAATGTAATGGAGTCTTGAGTTGAGATGGCGTGGGGAGTTTCGTGTGACATCATCACGCCTCCTACGTAAGTACGTAGAGAACAAGGAAGAACTCCAAGCACAAAACGCCATTTCACAATTGAGAAGGCAGAAAAACATTATGAAGCAAATGATGCATATGCGGAAACAAAGCACGGCGTGAACCGTAAGTTTATATTAAATTAAGTTCATAGACAGGCTGCCACTAGCGTTTGTAATTTAGTGCCTGCCCATATAAGGCCGTCCATCAGCGGCAATCCAATACAAACACTGCCGGTAAATGTTCACGGGTGAAGGACTGTGCTTATGCAGAGGAAGATGAGATGGTCAGGGTGGTGTTTGGCACAAACTCATTGAAACTGCGAGAGAAACTTTTAAGTGCCGGGTCTTAGCTGACATTACACGAGATGGCACCAGTACAGCTGGGAACCTTCGATGCAAGAACACCAAGCGGCTCACGGAACTGACGCATGCGCAGACAAAAGCAACAGTTCCAAAGAGTGCTGAACAAAACCAATTACACAATTGAGAAGGCAGCAAAAAATATGAAGCGCCTTATACATACAATCATATTCATAAGTGCAGCTACTGGGAAACAAAGCACACGGTGGAAAAAGTGAATGTCCTGCTAAAGGAAGACAGTGTAAAAAAAACCCGTGCATGCAGTTTGTCACATCACAGATAAAAAGGAAGACGAGCTGTTTATTGATGCAGTAAGGAACTAATCGATGAATGAAACCTCTTATCTTTACAACGATTGACAAACACGGAATGTAACTTGAACACATCCTACAAATACGAGCCTGATTGAAAGAAATAATGATAATCAAATCCTTGATGACAGCAACATTCAATAACACTCACAAAACAATTACTGTATATTGACAATCATGTTACGCTATTTTTAAAATGTTCCCTTTTCTTTTCATAACTTCTACTTCTCCACTGCGTACACGGGTATATATATAAATGTATATATATACCCGATCTACAATACATACTTTAGCATAGACAAGCCACACGCTGTGGCGAATTGTAGAGTCTTCCTCTACGCCGACATTCGAGGTTCGATTCCCGAGAGGGTGTACTGACTATGTACGCGCTACCTGATTCATTTTACCTTCGATCTCCTTGGTTTGGGACGTATGAAAAATATTAGGTTAACGCAGAATCATGTTACGCTATTTTTAAAATTTTCCCTTTCTTAGCACAAGCACAGCTGAGAAGCTTCGATGCATGTACTCCATAACGCTTAAAAATAACGATTTAATCACACTTTCAATTCCAAGCAAACGGAACTTTTGTCAATGCATGATTTCCTGGTACATCCATTACACTGATGCACACATCACAGCTACAAAAATGTTAGAGTCGGAATAAAGCGCGTTCCTACGACTGATCATTTCGACTACCCGAAAGCCTTGATAAAAGCATGGTTTTGTGCACACTGAAAAGCAAGCAAAATTAGATGCATTACAGAAAGCGGACTTTGTGGCTCTTACTGGGGATCATTGGACTTCCGTGACCGTTAGTAATTCTAAATACATCTAATTACAAAATGTTCAATGATCACACTGTTTTAGCCTAATGTACAAAATAATTTTGGCTAATGTTACTCAGAGTTTAAAGAGTAAGCTGGTCAAATTACCTTTTATGTTTCTGACTTATTTTTTAAGAAGAAAACTGCACTTTATGTTGAAATTTTGGTTATTATTATTTAAAGACAATACTATTCTGAAAATGTACTTAAAGTACTTAAACTACCACTTTATTTTTAAGTCTGCCCAATTTTAACCAGGGATGATATTTTTGTTTCTGTTTTGAATTCAAATGCAGTTTAAAAGCTTTTTTTTCAGAAATTAAAACAGCTTCAGTTTACAATATTCATGTCCATGTCTATTATTTGATTCTGTCGCCCACTAAAACCGCTTTTAAATTAAAAAAAAAACATTTGCGATTTGGGGCAAATTTACGTGTGCGATTACATACGATTAATCAAGATTAATTCTTACACAGCCTCTAATTAATTGGATTAATTTTTTAATCGAGTCCCACCCTATATATATATATATATGTAGATATATATATGTAGATTTGTATATATATGTGTATATACAGTATATATGTAGATATGTATATGTTGTATATACAGTATGTATATGTGTGTGTGTATATATACAGTATGTGTATATATGTATATGTATATATATGTATGTGTGTATATGTATATATATATATATAATGTATATATATATATATGTTTATATGTATATATATGTTTATATATGTGTCTGTGTGTGTGTATATATATATATATATATATATATATATATATGCCAGCAACACTCATGACAATGACAAAACAATTACATTAACAATCATCTTACGTTATTTTTAAAATGTTTGCTTTTCTTTTTCATAACTTCTTTAACACACTACTTCTCCGCTGCGAAGCGAGTATTCTGCTAGTATTTTATAAATGTTGCTTTTTTGCATTTCTGTTCTCATATTGTTTGGACTATTTTCCTCTTTTTCATTTATTGGACAATTCTCTTGGTTCTTGATTTTTATTATATGCAGCTCTTTTTTGTTCATTTTTTTTTCTCGATGTTTATTATCAGCTTTTGCCACTCTTTTTCTATTGTGATTTATAATTTGACATTCTTGAATAGATAATTTGCTTTACTGCCTTGCCATTATAACCAATTGCGTTGAAGGGCGAGTTAGTAGCACTGAGAGTTTCACAGGGCGGTATGGGGAGAGGATGTGCGCAGTAGGAGTAATGCTTGGGTGAGCGGTGTGGAGGTGGAGTGGTAATGTCAGAACAACGGGGAGTTGACAGAAAACTTTTTTAACAGAGAGATACTGTTAATTACAGAATCTGCTATAGATAAAAGATCAAATAATTAGACCCATATATTTCTTTGCCTATACAATAACATACTTTTTGTCTCACCGAAAAATGTAATATATAAGATAAGCAATGTATATATTTTAGTAGAAAGTGTTGGTTTTAATGTTTTTTAATATTTGTCAGCCAACTGTGTAATTTTTCTTTTTTTTTCTCAGTTACAGATAAATTTACAGAAAGCATGTATGTACTTGCTAATGAACCATCTGTGGCACTGTACCGCTTGCAGGAGCATGTGCGGAGATCATTGCCAGAACTTGTCCAACACAAGGTAAGTTGATGTTATACTAAAAAAGGTCCGTGCTAAATTTGATCATAAATATGAACTTAAGACAAAACTGTGCCTTGGATTGTTTAAATTATAAATTGTCTAACCCTAACCTAACCTGATTTTGAGATTTTTGGTCTAATTACTAGGGCAGTGTTTTAAAACATTTTAAAGCACTGTCTATTGCAAAGGTACTCTTTTAACCTGTGTATATCACTGCTAACAGTTCTCTTTATGATTGGTCAAAAATGCTTATTTTATTTGTTAGATTTAAAAAACAGATGAACTATGATCTATTCTGTGTGATTTTTTTACAAGTTGTTTATCAGATACAAGGTTATTAATATTCAGAGGAAAATGTATGGTATTTTTAATTAAATATAAAAAGTCAATTTTGCACATCTGTAACTGCGCCCAAACTAAAATGCACACAAATTGTATCATCATATTTTAGAACCATTTTGGTGATTTTTAGACCGTTGAAGTAAAGAATAATTTCTCAGTTAACTGCCTTGGCTTTCTTAACATGAAACATGTCATACATTATGTTGCAATTCATAGACATAAGAAATTCCATTACTGTGTAAATTATTTTCTGCAAATGACTTCCAGCATCCATCCATCCATCCTCTTCCGCTTATCCGAGGTCGGGTCGCGGGGGTAGCAGCTTAAGCAGAGAGGCCCAGACTTCCCTCTCCCCGGCCACTTCTTCCAGCTCTTCCGGAGAATCCCAGCTTCCCAGGCCAGCCGGAGACATAGTCCCTCCAGCTGTCCTGGGTCTTCCCCGGGCCTCCTCCCGGTTGGACGTGCCGAACACCTCACCAGGGAGGCGTCCAGGAGGCATCCTGATCAGATGCCCGAGCCACCTCATCTGACTCCTCTCGATGCGGAGGAGCAGCGGCTCTACTCTGAGCCCCTCCCGGATGACTGAGCTTCTCACCCTATCTTTAAGGGAAAGCCCAGACACCCTGCGGAGGAAACTCATTTCAGCCGCTTGTATTCGCGATCTCGTTCTTTCGGTCACTACCCATAGCTCATGACCATAGGTGAGGGTAGGAGCGTAGATCGACTGGTAAATTGAGAGCTTTGCCTTATGGCTCAGCTCCTTTTTCACCACAACAGACCAATGCAAAGCCCGCATCACTATGGATGCCGCACCGATCCGCCTGTCGATCTCACGCTCCATTCTTCCCTCACTCGTGAACAAGACCCTGAGATACTTGAACTCCTCCACTTGGGGCAGGATCTCTCCTCCAACCCTGAGAGGGCACTCCACCCTTTTCCAGCTGAGGACCATGCTCTCGGATTTGGAGGTGCTGATTCTCATCCCAGCCGCTTCACACTCAGCTGCGAACCGATCCAGAGAGAGCTGAAGATCACGGCCTGATGAAGCAAACAGGACAACATCATCTGCAAAAGCAGTGACCCAATCCTGAGTCCACCAAACCGGACCCCTTCAACACCCTGGCTGCGCCTAGAAATTCTGTCCATAAAAGTTATGAACAGAATCGGTGACAAAGGGCAGCCCTGGCGGAGTCCAACTCTCACTGGAAATGGGCTCGACTTACTGCCGGCACTGCGGACCAAGCTCTGACACCGGTTGTACAGAGACCTAACAGCTCTTATCAGGGGTCCGTACCCCATACTCCCGAGCACCCCCACAGGATTCCCAAGGGACATGGTCGAATGCCTTTTCCAAGTCCACAAAACACATGTAGACCGGTCGGGCAAACTCCCATGCACCCTCCAGGACTCTGCTAAGGGTGAAGAGCTGGTCCACTGTTCCGCGACCAGGACGAAAACCACACTGTTCCTCCATAAATCCGAGGTTCGACTATCCGACGGACCCTCCTCTCCAGAACCCCCGAATAGACTTTTCCAGGGAGGCTGAGGAATGTGATCCCTCTATAGTTGGAACACACCCTCCGGCCCCCCTTTTAAAGAGGGGGACCACCACCCCGGTCTGCCAATCCAGAAGCACTGTCCCCGAAGTCCATGCGATGTTGCAGAGACGTGTCAACCAAGACATGTTCCAGCATGAAAGTCAAAACTATTTATTTTTAATATTTAAAATATTGTACCCTGCCCAGGTCATTGAAGTTGTTGCAGACTGGAATTTGATTAATTTCTCTGGGTTTCATTCTGCTGTTTTGTCCTTTTTCTTTTTTTCAGACAGACATGCAGGGCTGGGAGGAGCAGAGTCAAGGAGCAATATACACTGTGGAATATGCTTGCAGGTAAGCCACTTGAAACTGTGTGGGAATATTGAAAATAGAACAGGCATCATACTACCAACCTGAAATAGGTGATTATAAAGAACCACGCAACTTGAGAGATGTAAATGTGTTATGAGTTTAATTCAGGTGGGAGGAATAGAGCTAATGGAAATATAAGAAGTGTGTCATTTTCTTAATTTGCTTATTTTTTTCATTTAGTGTACTTGAAGTTTTGATAGGGGGTTAAATAAGGCAGCTTACTGGAAACCCAATGGAGATCTAATTAATTATTCTTGCTCTGAAAAGTTTTTTTTCCTCCTTGTATCACTAGTGCAGTGAAAAGTATGACGAACAGCACCTTGTACTTCAAAAGTATTGAAGGGCTTCTCCGAGAAACTATTGGCATAAAAGACCAAATGAACTCCTCTCAGGGGCGCAGGTAAGAACAACTTTACAGTATTTATTTAAAAAAAAAAGTAAGAGCCAATAATAAAGCTTGGTGGAGGGAAATATTTACAGACCTCTCTGATGGGTGATACTCGGGATTTACAAGAGAAGATTGTTCTGTCTCTGTTGCCAGTTTTGTTTTTTGACCCTCACTTCAGTATATATATTGCAGAATCTCATAGAATTTCATGTACTAAGGTAGTTATTTATTTTACCCAGCTGAATTATAGACATAATCCTGTCGTGAGCTATTTTTTTTTTCTTTCTAAAACCTTTTTGCTAGTATTGCTTTAGGTAGCTATAAAGATGTGGCTATGAGAAATTAACTACGTTTAATTGTTTGTTTATAAACTCAAAGACCCTAGAGCAGGGGTGGCCAACTCCAATCCTTTAGTAATCTTTAGTAGTAATTAAAGAGATTAAGTAAGCAATTGTCTACTTAAATAAAATGAATACATTGCCATATATACAGTAAAACAATAATAGATTTTTCTGGTTTTCTAACAAAGGTAAAACCCTTACTGTTGAGTATTTCTGAAGCAATTTAGTGTGACTGGTTCATCCCTCTGAATAACTAAGGTCATATGACTGCAGATATTAGACCTTTATCAAAGTGGTGGCAGGAATACAGTCAGCTGCAACAGTTTTTTTTTTTGTTTTTTTTTGAGAATCCCTCATCTAAGCCACTCACTCCAAGTAATCCCTGCACTACAGATTTACTAGACAAAACATTGCAGTTGTCGCCAGTTTAGTGTTGTATAATATCAGGTGGTCTTCTTTCACACCTAGTGGAAATATACTGTTTATTCCATGCAGTGTACATTATAATATTAAGTATATGAGCAGGCTCCTTGGTTGACTGTAGATGCTTTTTTCTTTTGTGGTCCCTAAGTTAGAATCATTACCCCTTTATTTGCTCTTTATTTTTTTTCTTCTTTTATTCCCTTTTGGTTTTGAACGACCTGCATGCTGCTTTAGTGACGTGAGCATGTGTGAAAACCCCACTGTTCCTCCTCTTCCACCATCACAACCCCCTTCCTCCTCTTGAATTTTGGACTTGATGTTGAAATTCTGCTGGGCCTGTTCCTGTCAGGTCAGTATGTATGTGTGGGTTTAGGGGGATGGGATTCTTTTTTTTCTTCCCCCTAAGTGGGGTTGCCTTGGGAAGAACTGTATTTCTGCTGAGCACTCTTCATGCTTACTTATAACATGTCTTTAAGGAAATGTGTTGCTGTGCTGTCCCTTACAAAGGTGATTGGTAAACAATCCTTTTGCACTTAGTTTTCTTTTTATTGTGCATGTGCTCCTTGGTATTCATGAAACACATTGTACCAGGTGGTATATGCTTTTTTTATTTTGTTTTATTTGAGTATTCACAGTCATACAGCCCTTCAGGCTCATACATAGAGCCTTTATTTTATTTATGCCATTTCAACTACGGAGCCTCACAGCCTAGTCTTCTTTAACTCAGACTCTACATTGCCTGCTACCAGAACATTTTGCAAAACCACATGGACTGTTCCAATTACATTCTTTCAAAACACCTGTCTACAGCAGTATCTAGAGAACTAAATTCCTTTTCATGTCTTGGAAATCCACGTACAGCCAAAGTTTTTTAAATATTCATTTGAAAATACATTTAATCAGTCAATAAACCTTAATTTATCATGCCAACAATATAATAGCAGGCAGGCTAGATATTTGCTGGTTCATAAGCAGGTGGTCTTTGTTTCAGGATGATGACATTAGATATCAAACTAAAACAAACTAAATATTTTTAAAGGAATACCCTATAAGTAAATGCTCAATTCATGTGCATTGAATACATCCTTAAGGCCAGTATTTTCTCTAAACATACAGGCTCTCATACAATTACAGCATAGAGATTTGAGATAATTAAATGGTCCAATAACAGAAGTGCAAGAGAGTTTCTGACTTTTTGCAGCGGTTGCTGCAATGACCCTGTACCAGAATCCACCCTTTGCCCTGAGGAAAGACTGTTTTAAACAAGGGTGGAGTCCTTCCCAGATTTCTTTGCTAGAACTGTCCTCATTTCATTATTGACCCCATTCCATGGTTTGGTCTGTGTATGGAGCAGGCCTGACTCAACAGAGAGAGTCCTTTGCATCCGTGGAATTGCACTGGTATGTGACTCCTTATCTGTTTCATTATTGGTTGAAGGGACAGGAACATTTTGCTGCTGACTGGGTTCTGGAACAGGAGGATAGGAAAACTGACGATGAATTTCAGGACGGCTCTTTCGTCTCTCTGGTTCCTCCTGGTTGCTGCAATTTGGCTCTGTGCTTGGTGTCACTGCTCCATGGTCATTTTCAAATACTGCATCAGAGAGCTCTACATGAGATGCTGCATGGGAAGCCCTGAACATAGTGTGCAGCACACTGCCTATCAGCACCAAGACACCTATTGCCAATAGACAGGCACTGGCAATTCCTGCCTCAAGCTGGTAGTGCAGGAGCATGTAAATGGAGAGTGCTGTGAAGTAAAAAAAACACAAAGAGAGAGAAGCCATGACACTCAGTCACTGCAGTTAATGTCAAAGTTTATAGGAAAGTTTATGGTGTCAGGTGAACATGCAGTCAAAAATCACACTGAGAACTTTGTATAGGTTATGTTAGGATGCTTCTTATAATGTGATGTGTTCCTTTCTGACAAAAATTTTTTTTGTGATATAATTAGGAAACGAACAACGGATGCTATTGTGCAGAGGGACTTGGGAGACCGGCACAATGCAGGACCGAGCTGAGCTGTCAGAGGAGATCCCCATTGAGAGAGGTGGTAGACATGTCATGGTGGGAGGTGTGGCTCCAGAATGCAGTTTTGCATATAAGGGCAGAAACTTCCTGTGAGCCAGCAAAGACTGTACCAGAAGGCAATGCTCACTCTTTATCTAAGTTAAATGACAAACCAGGATGTAATTCATTATACAATGCAGAATGTCTGCTTCTGCCCTCATCTATTTCATTGCTATAGTTCTGCTGTATTTCAATGCCACCACCCCTTTCTATGAATGCCTGAAAAGTATTTGGATTTAAATTAATAATTACTGGACTTTTAGAAATATCAAAATAAATGTCATTTTGATTGGGCTATAAAATGACTCTGCTAGGAGATATAGAAATGAGCCTTCATGCCCCTAACTGGTGTTGGGATCTGACAGCTGCACATAGGATTCCACCATATCCATGTATTTTGACTTGTTTGTCTGTTTCACAAATAAAAAGGTTGTATTATTTTGTCTTTAACTTTTCATAAGACATAATGCCAAGGTACAGGTAATTTGCAGTCTGAAAAGTGAAATATCTGTGTGCTTGCCTGGTGCTTTTATTAATACAATTTTGTACTTAAGAAATTTCAGATGCCTTTATACCTCCCTTACCTGTCATATATGTAGGAACCCCCAGACAAAACAAGGTAATGGTAACATGGCGGATGCTTCTGCTGTCCAACAGGAACCAGTTGATCCTACAGATGATAGGATAGGAGAACAGTTACTTTGAACAAATTGAGAATGCTAACATTATCAAGGAGAGCTGCTTCAGATTAAAAAAACAATAAACATTGTTTTGTTTCTGTCCTTACCGTGCAGTTTTTATTGTAGAGAGTCTTTTAATTAGTATCTACTTTATGTCTGCAAATGAGCTTATAAGAGGTTAACTGTCTGTTTGCATTAACAAATGAAACCCCAGATTATTTTTTTTGTAATAGTGTCTACATATAATTGTATTGGTTTTGTGTATTTTTCATGGTCATGATGTTTACATTGTCTTCATTTTATAGGCAGATTGTTTGTCTTTTTTGATCAGTGATGAAGAGCCACAGGTGAGCGTAGCCATTTTGTGAACAGCTTCTCAAAAGAGTTTACTGCCATTAACAGCTATGTATTTTTAAAAATATTTTAGTGCTTTGTAAATACAGATTACTACTTTCCATATTCCTTGTCTGCATTGGTTTACCTTCCATATCTCCCAAAGATGTGCATGTTAGTTTAATTGGTAACTGTGCAATATAAACTGGCCAGGTGTGAGTGAGCAGTGTTATTCAGGATTGATTCTCATCTTGTATTCAATACTATAGGTAGACTAGCTCCTGATGATCCTTGCCAAAGTACACAGTCTAGATAATAAATGGATTTACTTCACTCAAATATAAGGGACTAATTTCAATTTTTGTAATGTTTCTGAGCAGTTTTTTTTAGTAATGACGTTTCTTAAAAGCATTGAAAATTTACCGCCACCTTCTCTGAAAGTACAAATAGTTGGTATCTGGTTGTACATGAAGTTCTTATAGAGGTATGGATTAACTTGAGTTATAGCCTAACATTTTTTTGCAACCAGTAAAGTATTCAAGAAAAGTGGTTCCCATTAGAACATATATATTGTATTACATGAGAAACAGAGCAGGGTTGCCCAGTCTTGTCCCTGGGGCTAGTCAAGGTTGCTTTAATCAGAGTCTAATTTGTGTGTTGAACTGAACATTTTGCATAATTAGGCTGTTTGTTTTCTAAATTAAATTCTCACTGATTAATTCTAATCAGTCTAAATTAATCTACAGTAGAAAATTACAATTTTGTACATTATTGATGTCATGTTGAGTACATTGTTTAACCGCTTTGCTGTCTCTCAGGAAACTGGCATTCAATTCCAGTCCAGACGCTATCTACATGCAATTTTACAGTTTTTTCTTACAGTACATCTGTGTGTTCTTTGTATAGTCTGGTTTTCTTTGCATATCCCAAGGACATCAAACTAGCCAAGTATGAGCCACTGTAAGTGTGCCCTGCAAATAGGTTTACATCCAGATTCTTCTGGGAAAGGTTTTGCTCACACAAGTACACGTGTAATTGGATTAGTTGGATTTAGAGAGAGATGAGCAGGTATTTAATACTTACCATGAAGTTTTGATAACCTCTAATCTATTATTCAATGTTTTTTTTTTTATTAATTTTTAATCACATTTGTTTTATAGTCGAGGTAAATTACTTGCAGTGTATAAAATACAGAGGTGTCCTCATTTATTTATGTTTTGTTTTGCATCGGTTTTCTATTTCCTACACAGTGTTTCAGTCTACTGAGTTTTCCCTTTTTTTGCTGTTAAATGCCCAACTGGGGGATTTATTGTCTTAATTAGTTTGCAATTAACTTTATTAATTATAGTGCATATTTGGGAGGCTTCATTATGACTTAGAAATTTGATTACTTCTGTCAATTTTGGTCCAATTATAAGTATCGTTTGCACAACCTTGCAGAAACCATACTTAAATCTTTCCTTTTATGCTGCAAGGAGTATGGAATTATTTGCTCAGGAAGAGACTTGATCATCTGAGGGATTTTCATATATTTTTTTTTGCAAGTATATATTTTTTTGATTTTAAAGAAGATAAAAGGGAGAGGGGAAAGACGCCACATATATTTCAAGATGACCATGAGGAAAAAGCAATAGAACGGGAAAAGAAGTTTGAGTACTATACTGAAGCCACTATGCTCTACACACGCTTATCAATTCAACATAAATGGTTCTCAATATGTGCAACCTTCTTTTAAAGGGTTGATACAGCGGAGAAAAAAATTTCAAATAAGCGAACGTTTTAAGAATTAGATTATCAAATTAATTCCTCCAGACATGTTATTGGACATTTGTTTTGATTTTTTTTTTTTTAAGTGAGGTGTCTGGAGGATTTTAGCAGCTATAGAGCTTATGGAAATTAACATCTTATTAATAGATGAAAAGAAGTTTGATGAAAACTGTCGAAGCTGAAAAAAGCTGTGCTAAGCAGGGAATGATAACATCTAAAGTGAACAAAAGGAGAGGTAGAAATAAAGGACCACAAAGGAGGGTAGGACCAGAACATAAGAAAAAAGAACTTTAAGGGAATCCTTATGTACAAATTGGGCCAGGAGCCTAAATACATTAAGTTAACTATGAGGCACGTTAAAAAAAACAGTGTGGAAATATATATATATATATATATATATATATATATATATATATATATATATATATATATATATATATATATATTTTTTTTAACTATTTATTAAGAATTTCAAAAACAAACGACATCACTTTTCTACACAGTCGCCTTCATTTGCGATGTAATTTTCCCAGCGTCGTACCAACTTTTTAATGCCCAATTACTTCTCCTCCCGCCTTCACCGTTTCCAAATAAAATATAAAAGTGGAAACTTTTTCACTATCTCTCGTATCTGTTAAACAGTTTCAGAAGGGTCATGTCAATTCTGTGAAAATTTGTTATGTTTAATAAACTTATGGTTGGGGTTTTTGGAAGAATATTTGACTTCATTTATAAGTAAATTCCAGCTTAGAGAGGAAAGTGCCAAATCTGAATCTTACTACCAGCATCACAAAGATGTACGTACAACACAAAGCTGATTTAGATTGAAAACTGATTGTAGAAATAAAATCTACTGTATAAGGAAGGATTAAATGATTACATGTATTTTGATTCCCTCCTCTCTCATTCCACCCACATAACCATCTTTCTTACTTAACCTGTGTAACATCCTGTGCTCATTGATATTTATCTTTTTCTGATGCTGAGAAACCTGTCCCCACTTTTGTAACATCCCACAACGATTTATTGTAACTCCCTACTGGCAGATTCCCTTCTAATCTTTTGTCACATCTCCAGTTGGTTCAAAATTCTGCTGTAAAATTCTTTACACGGACCAGCAACAACGAGCACATAACAGCCATCCTGGTCCGCATTCACTGGCCCCATGTCTATTACTAACTATAAAGCTTTAAATGACTTTGTACCACACTATGTCAATAACCTCCTCTGTCATTACACTCCTGTTGGCCAGCTAAAGTTCATGCATTCTGACAATCTTCTTGTACCCCAAACTAGCCTCCGCTCTACAAGAGACAGAGCCTTCAGCTGTACAACGCCCAGACTATAGAAAAGCCTCCCTATATTAATGAGATCAGCTTACTCGAGTCAATCTTTAAAAAACAAACCCAAAGCTCATTTGATCAGGAACGCATTTAACTTACCCTGACATTCTGAGCCGCCTTTCAATTTGCCCTTTTTGTACAAGTGCTCAGGATTATTTACATTTGTATCACAAATTATTTGTTCAGGGTGTTGTTTGTAGTATTTTGTATTTTTATTCTGGGTATTTTGTATTTTTATTCTGGGTTATTGTTTCTCTTATTTTAATTCAAAGCTTTGTGATTTCTTTATTTATCCTTATGTAGTGTTTTATGCAGGTATTATTTGCTTCCAATGCCAGATCTGCCCTGTTGTTCATTTTTTTTAGTTTTTGTGTGCTGATGCTTCAGAGATTCAGCGTCCTGACTTTGAGCCAAACACCTGATTGATCTCAGTGTAAAATTTGTAGGCTTTTCGCGTGTGTGTGTTGTGTTTTTTTTTTTTTTCTACTACACCCAAGTTACAGTATATTTACTTTTAGGTTAATTGTCAGTTTGTCTGTTTTATCTTCCACATTCCCAAGACCAGTGGCGCGTTTGCATTAAGGACAAGTGTGGCAAATGGTATTGTACAAACATTAAATAATTAGTATACTCATCAATATTTTAATGTATTTTTATAATGTTTATATCAAAATTCACATGGTCATCATAATCAGTCATTAATATTTTCCATGATGTCTCAATGCAATTTCTTACCTAGAAAGAGATTTCATTTTGGAATAAGGAATATTTTCTTTGTGCTTGGTGCTGTCAGCCTGTTTCAAGCCAGCTTGTACAGACCCTTTGACCCTGCAGTATTCTCTTCCTACTTTTGCTCCGGTGTGCACATGTGCAGTCTTGACATCTCCATTCCCCCTTGATGCTTGACTGTTGAGCCCTTTCGAGAGACCTATTGGTCACTTTTTTTTTGGTGATCTAGTTTAAAGGTTGTGTTACGCTGCACATCTCACTATTTTAGACCTGTTTTCATCATTATCATAAATCATGTTGATTGCTTATGTGCAATATGATTTATCCCTTTTCCAAATGAACAAAAAAAATGTTATTTCACAAATATCATTTGGTTTTGAACATTTTGCTTTTTTTTAAATATACATTGTGTAATTCTTTCCTTTATATGACAATATGTTCACAGATTTGCTTTTTATGAGATTTTTTCTGGTATCATTTGGCTGGCATTTTATGGTACTGATAACTTAATACATTGTGAAAAGCAATAATTTTACCTTGTTCCCTCACACATGCCTTACTGGCAGTTACATCCCTCATTCATAGCACTCCAGTGCCACTCCCACCACTCCGTTTCTTAATGTTTATTAATAGTTTAGTTAAAAAGGGGTATTGAGTGCAAAATTTCAAAACTCTTAGTGCACATAACTGTTTAAAAAATGCCTGTCTTTTACCATTTTCTTTGGAAATAACATTTTTATACTCCCTGTTCATTTCTTGATTAGCAGCACAAACCTCAAATGTTAAAAAACAAAGGTGTGTTCTATGAAGAGACTAATTAAAGACAAACTTAACTTGCTTATATATATATATATATATATATATATATAACTGCTCAAAAATTAAAGGAACACTGAAAACACATCAGATCTCAATGGGTAAAAGAAATCCTCCTGGATATCTATACTGATATAGACTGGGTAATGTGTTAGGAACGCATCGTTTGATGGAAATGAAAATGATCAACCTACAGAGTCCTGAATTCAAAGACGCCCCAAAAATCAGAGTGAAAAAATTGTGGCAGGCTAGTCCATTTTGCCAAAATTGAATTGCAGCAACTCAAAATTGTACGCAGCACTTTGTATGGCCCCTGTGTTCTTGTATACATGCCTGACAACATTGGTGCATGCTTCTAATGAGATGACAGATGGTGTTGTGGGGGATCTCCTCCCAGATCTAGACCAGGGCATCACTGAGCTCCTGGACAGTCTGAGATGCAACCTGGTGGCATTGGATGGACCAAAACATAATGTCCTAGATGTGTTCCATTGGATTTAGGTCAGGAAAGTGTGGTGGCCAGTCAATGGTATCAATTCCTTCATCCTCCAGGAACTACCTGCATACTCTCACCACATGAGGCCAGGAATTGTCGTGCACCAGGAGCCACTGTACCAGCATAGGGTCTGACAATGGGTCCAAGGATTTCATCCTGATACCTAATGGCAGCCAAGGTGCCTTTGTCAAGCCTGTAGCGGTCTGTGTGACCCTCCATGGATATGCCTCCCCAGACAATCATTAACCCACCACCAAACTGCTCATGCTGAATGATGTTACAGGCAGCATAATGTTCTCCATGGCTTCTCCAGACCCTTTCACTTCTGTCACGTGCTCAGGGTGAACCTGCTCTCATCTGTAAAAAGCACAGGGCACCAGTGGTGCATCTGCCAATTCTGGTATTCTATGGCGAATGCCAATCGAGCTGCATGCTGCTGGGCAGTGAGCTCAGGGCCCATTAGAGGGCATGGGCCCTTGGGTCACCCTCATGAAGTCTTTCTGGTTGTTTGGTCAGAGACATTCACACCAGTGGCCTGCTGGTGGTCATTTTGTAGGGCTCTGGCAGTGCTCATCCTGTTCCTCCTTGCCCAAAGGAGCAGATACTGGTCCTGCTGATGGGTTATGGACCTTCTATGGCCCTCTCCAGCTCTCCTAGAGTAACTGCTTGTCTCCTAGAATCTCCTCCATGCCCTTGAGACTGTGCAGGGAGACACAGCAAACCTTCTGGCAATGACACGTATTGATGTGCCATCCTGGAGAAGTTGGACTACCTGTGCAACCTCTGTAGGGTCCAGGTATCGCCTCATGCTACCAGTAGCGACACTGACTGTAGCCAAATGTGAAACTAGTGAAGAAACAGTCAGAAAAGATGAGGAGGGAAAAATGTCAGTGGCCTGTTAAACCATTCCTGTTTTGGGGGTCATCTCATTGTTGCCCCTCTAGTGCATCTGTTGTTAATTTCATTAACACCACAGCAGCTGAAACTGATTAACAACCCCCTCTGCTACTTAACTGACCAGATTAATATCCCATAAGTTTCATTGACATTATGCTATACTCTGATTAAAAAGTCTTCCTTTAATTCTTTTGAGCAGTATGTATATATATATATATATATATATATATATATATATATATATATACACATATATATATACACACACGCACTAGGAGGCTTCCAATCCCACCTCCCCCACGCTCACTTCACTCGTCAAACTCTGGGCCTGTGCTACACACCAGCCTCTTTGCGGTTCTGCTGCTTGCGTATGGGGATGTGGGTATACAATTTAAACAGATTTTTATTTTCATGGGAATTGTTACATATGCATCAATGCAGTGTATATCTTCCCATGATTGAGTTTTGTTCCTTTCTCTCTAGTAAATAAAGTGGCTTTTTCGAATGTTTGGCTCTGAGGTTTTAATTGTCATAGCAAAAGCTATTCTAACAGGAAACTGTAAACGTTTTAATATGAATGGCATATCAAGATCTACTTTGTTGTCTAATTTTACCCGCAGAAGATGTACTACATTACCTTTCTTGGATACATCCTTCTTTGTACAGTAATTCGTCTGCTGTAAAAAAAGACGGTGTTAGCGGTTGTTTTCATCTTCCACACAATCACCATCAACCGTTTCAGTATGGTCCATTGATACACATTTAACCAATTTGCAGTGTAACCGATCAACATTTTTGGTGTTAATTTATTTGACATCATTTCTCTGTGCTAGGATTGCCCCAGTACTCATTTTTTTCCTGTTGATAAACCTTTGTGATGAAATTCTTCAATAAGATTTGGACATAATAAGTCATCTTTTATGGGGAACTTGGTGGGAAAAATGTTAAAATGTATAAGAGCTGAGAGCACAGGAACTGCATCGTGAGAGGACCGTGGTCTTGTTTGAGAGGAGGGCGTGACTTGGAAAAAAAATCTCTCTTCTAAAGTTTTTTATATAAAACTTTGAATGGTGACAGGAGAAAGTCAGAGCTCAGGAGTTTTGCTCTTGTCCAAGTGCAGAGGAGGAATATTTAAACAAATCGTATAAGTGGATGAAATCACTCTGCATGTAGAAAAATCAGGCTGGCATGATGAAGCTGTGCCTTAACAATTGGTCCCCAGTTTGTCCTGCTTTTCTAGCACTTGCAGAACTCAAACCCTTGCTGTTATATTGACTGGCAAGTTAATGAGGGAGTAAGTGCTGGGGTGATATGCCATTCTGTCCATGGCTGGCCCTTGCATTTCATCTCTCTTGCTGCTGTGGCAAACAGGGCAGGGTGGATGTGGATGATATTGTTTTCAGCGTGATCTGTGTTTTGTAGAGTTTGAATATTGCAGGCATGCATAAAGGGCAAAGGCTGGCTTTTTTTTTGATAAATCCCATGGCTGGTGGGGTTATCATCCCTTCAAGGACTTTTTTTTATTGATGCACACCTGCCCAGTGTAGGCGAATGTACAGTCCCTGACAAAAGTCTTGTCACTTGTGTACAAATTGACCTGAAGTGCTGCTAAAATATATTTCTAATCAAGATTTTGTTACAAGAAATGGGCCATTTTAATCCCATCAGCTTTTGTAATAATGTAATAATAATGTAATAATGTAATCAGTGCAAAACGAAACTGACAAAAAGTATTCTAATATTCACAGCTTGGTAAAGCCGATTGAGTCAATTTTTGGCAAGACATAAGTGTTGTCGCCTTGTCATATGAGCTTCACCTGTGACTAATAATGGATCAATTAGGTCTCAGGTGTGTATAAAAAGAACCCCAGTACACTAGACCTTCACATCAACTGCAACTAGACCTCTGCAAACATGCCTAAGATTCACCCTGAGACTAAAGTGTTGATTATCAAGAGGCTGAAGACCAAATCCACTGCTGATGTGGCAAACACCTTCCGTGTGTCTCAGCGTCAAGTTCAGAGGATAAAAAAAAAGATTTGAAGAGACTGGAGACGTTTTTGACAAGCCCAGGTCAGGAAGACCCCGCAAGACAACTGCTCGAGAGGACCGTTTGTTGGCTCAAAAATCCAAGGTCAGCCCATTTTCCACTGCAGCAGAGCTCCACGAGACCTGGTCACCTGAAGTCCCTGTGTCAACCAGAACAGTTTGTTGGATTCTGTCTCGAAATGGCTTCCATGGTCGAATCAGTTATGTTATAGTTAACGACATTAGAAATTTCGCGATAGAAGTGATGTTTCAAAAATAATTGGAAATCAAATTTTACTTATTCTGGTTTTTGTTTTGTAAATTAACGAATGTAACAAGTGAGGAAGTTTTTCTCTTGCCTGTGGCGGAGGTTATAACACACGAGTACCAACAGCCCTGTATCAAAAGAAAAACTGGAATAATGCAGAGGATTTATTTGGCTTAATGGCTTAAAATTCTAAGATTTTACAGGGCGATGATCGCGCAGGCGTGTTGATAGCGCAACTTTTAATCCTACAGACTGTGTCTTTTTGTCTAGCAGTTTTTGCAGTGATGGATGCTAGACGACCCAATCATGTTTTTATGTATGGGTTCATGTACATATTAACTGTGTGGGGGACTCTAATGGGGACGTTGATTGCCTGCGGAATGGAGCGAAAGCGAACTATAGAAGTGCCGATCTTTTGACAAGGCGCCGCCCAGGCTTGCTCCCGGCATTGTTCACCGCGGAATGAAAAGGATCTCTCTGGGAAACTCCACTGTGGGAATGAGGGGCGGTCCCAGAGACCAGACGTGATCAGAAAGCTTAATAAGCAGATTTGTCCCATGTCAGAGGCTCCGATTGGGTTGTGCGTATGAACCGGGAAGTCGCATCCGCGTGCGTGATGGTGCAAGTCCGTGCTTAGCTACTGCTCAGTGGCAGTTCTGAGCCATCTTTGTCATTGGTGTTCTTATACAATCGCTGCTAGGCCTAAGTCACTGTTTCAAAATAACTCGCATAAAGTAGAACTGCTCAAGCTATTATCTGCAATAGGAAGGATTTTCTACGGTGATCATTTTTATTGTCATCCATTATTTTTCCTCAGAATTGTACAAATGCGGGTCTTCGCCAGTATTTATAGACTAGAACTTCTGCGACTGCGCGAGACGCTGGTACGTTCCCAGGCCTAATGTGTCTTCTTTACCTGCAGCCACTTGCGCTCCTCCCACTTTCCTCACGCGCTGCACATACTTGCATCCTCCCCGTTATACCCTCCTCACCTGTTGGCTTCTTCTTCCCCTCCACATAAATCAGAGACGAGGTAGCCGTGCAGCAGGCAGAGGGCGGCCGAGCTGAGGTGGAGAGTCAAGGACAGCGCCGTTAGGACCGCGGCCACAGGCTTCAGGACGGTGTTCACATCTGCTCCTATGACGGACTGAAGCGTACCCGATCCAGGCTCGGCCTTTAACTGGAACAGCAGAAGGGCAGATAGGACGGTCATTACGGCCGAGAGAATCCCTAAGAGAAGAAGGGCAGTTACGGAACGTCGGCCTTGACCCCAAGCCATGGTATGAAAAACACTAAGCTCCGGTGGCCCCCAAGACTGACTCTCTCCCCCTGATAATCCGTCCTTTTGTGTTCAAGTGTCGGAGATGGCTGCGCTTCCATTTGTTAGAGGGTATGAACCCCCCACCCCCCAGCCCCCACCCCCATTAACTATGGGCGGATGAAGACAGAAAAGAAAGCAAAAAGAAAAAGGCCGAGAGAAAGCATTCTTGGTGGAGGGGTGCAGCTTGGTTGACAGAAAGTTAGAAGGTAGAAACAGAGTAGTGAGTAACAGAACAATTCTGTCTGCTGGGCACAGTGAGCGCATTTCAGACTTCCCAGAACTTTTCAGTAGTTCACTAATTGCGCAAAATCACCCACTACACCAGAATTCCTGGTAACTGGACGGGCGTCTGGTCAGAACGTGCCGTGAAATTTTCAATTTGCTTCAGATCCTACCTCCACGTTCAGTAGTAAAACATGAATAGATTTAGATCCTTACGGAGTAGGGTGAATTAAAAAAAAATAAATAAATAAAACGCTTTAAATAAGAAAGGGAAAGCCAGCTCGAATAGCAAAATTATATAGGAGCATAAATAACAGACGATAACATGCTGTACATGAGGTATCATAGTATAGTGCAGACATCTGATGAGAAAAGCCTGCATTGTTCTGAAAAAGAACTTGCTTTTTGCATTAAGATATAGTTTTTGCATTAAGACATATATATATATATATATATATATATATATATATATATATATATATATATATATATATATATATATATATATATACATACATATAATCATTTTCTTGCTGAGCCTCTGTAAAATATATTATTTCTGAAATTTTTTTTTTACTTTCAAATCTGTGGCACTTGTTGCCATACTGCCAGGAGTCGTTCTTGTTTTGTTGATATACGCATGTTGCCACAAGAGGGCGGTGCAGCGTCTCGTCTTTGACTGATGCTTTGGTCACCCCGGAGAATAAAGGTGAGATCCAGAAAAACAGCTCCGACCTAACAAACATCTTTTAAAACGTGATAGGGTTTAGGCTTTAATTAAAGGAAAATTCTAGGAGACGACACTCAGGGATTCACTGCTGGGTTAGGAGGAAAGTCTAATGAAAAAACTGCTGTCAGTCAATTTACCAAAAAAAACAGTCACACCAACTATGCAGCCACTGCGCAAATTGTCAGCAGCACTGTACTATTACAGGGTAGGACCTGCTTTTGCTCTCAAAGCTATCTTAATTCTTAGTGACATGGATTCCACAAGAAGAGATTCTGGTCCATATTGACATGATTGTATCACACAGTTTCTGCAGGTTTGTCAGCTGCTCATTTGTTGCTGTGAATCCCCCAGTTCTACTACATCCCAGAGGTGTTTTATTGGATTCAGGTCTGGTGACTGGGAAGAGCACTGAACTCATTATCCTGTTCTTGAAAGCAGTTAGTGCCGACAGGTGCTTTGTGACATGGTGCATTATCATATTGGAAGCAGCTATTAGAAGATGAGTAACTTGAGGCAATTAAGGAATTATGTACTTGGTCAGCTACGATACCCAAATAAGCCGTGGCATTCAACTGATGATTGGTTGGTATTAATGGGCCAAAAGTGTGCCGAGAAAACATTCCCCACACAGTTACAGCACCGGCACTAGCTTGGACTGTTAACACAAAGCAGGTTTTGTGCATGGATTCATGATGTTACCACCAAAATCTGACTCTGGCATCTGTGTGCCTCAGTGGATATTAAGATTCATCACACCAGGGTACATGTTTACAGTCTTCAACTGTCCAGTTTTGGTGAGTCTGTGTCCACTGCAGCCTCAGCTTTTTGTTATTGGCAGACAGGAGAGGAACCCAACGTGGTAGCCCATCTGCATGCCTTGAGGTGTTGTGCCTTGTGAGATGCTTTTGTGCTGATCATAGTTCTATCAAGTGGTTATCTGACTTGGCCTTTCTTCTGTGACGCCACTTATCAATAAGGCCTTTCTGTCTGCAGCACTGCCACTCACTGGATGTTTTCATTTTTTCTCATCATTTTCAGTAAACAGAGGAGACTGTTGTGTGTGAAAATCCCAGGAGATCAGCAGTCGCAGAAATTCTCATACCAGCCCGTCTGGCACCAACAATCATGTCATGGTTGAAAGCACTCAGATCAGATTTTATCCCCACTCTGCTGTTTGATGTGAACATGAACTGAAGCTCCTGACCTCTATCTGCATGATTTAATGTATCACCCTGCTACCATGTGATTGGCTGATTAGATGATTGCACGGATAAGCAGGTGTTCCCCCCAGTTTGCTCACTGAGTGTATAGCGACACTTTAATCTCCATTTAAAAGAGCACTTTACTTCGTAAGACACGTTTCAAGGGGCATGTGTCGTCCAACTCAGTTATAAAGAAACAGACTTTCTTTCCACTTGTCAATTGTGCCTTCTTTGATCTGTTAAACGTTACACAAGTAGTAGTAGCAGCAGCAGCAGTAGCCTGCAACATTTTGTGCCATATATCATAAAAAAAAGACCGGACACATGAGTCAAAGTCCAGCTCATTGTATCGGTGAATAGCCGTGGTCATCCCTGTGCCACAACGTCATCCCATTTTAGATTACTTCCCATTAGAATAGACAGAACTTTATTTGTCCCCAGGGAGAAATTTGGCTTCTTACAAAAGCTCTTTAAATAAATAAATACATAAATAGAGAGAGAAATAAATGCAAATGCACACACACTGTGCACTGAACAAATCCCAGAATGAGTAATGAAGAAGACAATTTAAAAAGATAGAACACTTATTATACTGTTACTCTGCCTCCTGTGTTGAGTTTGCACGTTCTCCCTTACATCAATTTTAATGCTGTCCATTAACTAATGAACTGATGTCCCGTCTCCTTCCCCTTCTGTTTGTGCGACCATTCTGCTGCACATCTATTCTGAATTAATCAAGTTACGAAAACATGTGCACTGTGTATGTCTATCTATCTATCTATCTATCTATCTATCTATCTATCTATCTATCTATCTATCTATCTATCTATCTATCTATCTATCTATCTATCTATCTATCTATCTATCTATATATAGTGTATCTATCTATCTATCTATCTATCTATCTATCTATCTATCTATCTATGAATCGGATTTATTTATAAACACACATTTAAAAACAACAGAAGTTGTACCAAAGTGCTGTACAAAGTAACACATAAGACTACTATAAAGCAATAAACTTTGTAGAACAATTGATTAAAGCAATTTAATATTTATCGTCCCTCTCCCGATGACCTCACCCACCATTAAAAGGTGGGACTTTAACCGAGTCTTAAATATTCAGTTGAAGGAAAAGATCTGATATGGAGTGGCAGATCATTCAAAAGTCTTAAAGCAATAACTGAAAAGCCCTGTCACCTTTAAACTTTAGCCGTGATCTAGGAACTGCAAGGAGTAACTGAGCAGATGACCTCAAAAGCGGATGATCTTTTTCAGTGAATTGTGCATGAACTAGTTCAAAAGAGCACGTTAATTGAAAAAGCTCATTTTTCTAAGAACGGCGAACTTAACGTAACGTATTTGCAAGTGAAGAGCTTGAACGTAAGCTCGTTCAGTTTGATGTGACATTCTGGATCTGGTTTAGGTCCACATTAAACTTGTTGCCTTACCCTGTAGTGTAGGGGTGGAGCTGAATCTGAATATTCGGTATTCGGATATGCACATATAGTGGATTTTTACAAATAGTTATTTCTTACGAATTTTTTGTAATGTATTTGTATTCGTAAAAAATAACGTCAAATCAAATAGGCGCTGTCTGTGTTTGCCTGATTGTGCTTAAGCTGCACCCGAGTGTAGCTATGCAACAGGTGACACCTCAGCACCACACTAGTTCAGATGGAATGGAACCAATTTTTATGGTGGCTGGAGTGCCAATTCTGTCATCACCCCTCAAGTTTTTCCCTGCAGGTTGGAGGGCACTACATGCAGGGATGGATGCAGATTAATGTCATACCCAGGACAGAGCAATTTTAGGTTAAGGGCCTTGTTCTAGGGCCCAAAAGAGCAGATTCCCTTTTGGCATTTATGGGATTCGAACTGGCAACCACCTTCCGATTACCAGTGCAACTCCCTAGCCGCAGAGCCACCACCCCGTATTTCTGAATAGTGTGTCCATAAAATACAATACATTTTATACCATTTTCAAAGCCCACTCAATTCTGAATAGGGTCGTGGGTGCCGGAGCCAAACCTGGCAAGCACAGGGAGCAACGTAGCAACAATCCCCTGGGAATGGGCATTATTCCATCACAGGAGAACACACTCACACCACACACACAGGCCAATTTAGCATTGCCAATCCTCCTGACCTGCATGTTGCTGGACTGTGGGTAGGAAACTGGAGCACAGATATGGGGAGAACATGCAAACTGCACAGAGGGAGGTCCTAGAGTGTGAACTCTGGTCTTCTTATTGTGAGGCAGCAGTATTACCACTGTGCCACCCTTAACAGCAAATACAGGTATCCATTTTCCATTTATCAACCTGACACGAAACATGTTCAGATGGGAGACCACCTCGGAAAAGCTTGAAAGAGATGTTAGAGAGGCCATCACGGAGTGCACACCCTGTGGTCTGTGTGTTGATCCCACTGCCAAAGAGCAGCGACGGGCACAATGTGCTGTAAAAATGGGCTCCATCCTTCAGATGAGAAGTAAAACCAACGTCCTGACTCTCTCTGGACATAAAAGATACCTGGGCACCTTTTTCCAATGTCTTGGCTAAACTGCCCACCTCAGCCTGTTCATTCTGACCCCTTAATCATCCTCTATCATTCACTGACTGGTTTCATCCCTTTGCCCCCTAATGTAAGGTGTGCATATTTGCACAAAAATGGCTGCCGTTGCATCATCCAGGTGGATGCTGCACATTGGTGGTGGATGAAGCGGCTCCCCTCTGTCTATGTAAAGAGCTTCAGGTAGTTAGAACAGTGTTATATAAATGTAATTAATTCATTTTCTGTATGCACCATTTAATTCATCATCATATAGGCTGTTGTCTATTCCAACTGCATCAGGTGCCAAGTAGGAAGCAAACCTGAACAAGATGTTACACTTGTGTCCCTTCTGGAGTTTAGATGGAACATCTCTGGGGTGAAAACCCATGCAGACGAGGTGGGGATGTGCAAAGTCTACACACAGGCAGTGTATCTGACCTGCTCTTCTGTAGCCATGAGGTCGTTTGCGTAGGTCGCCTGTTGCAAATTTGCTAAGCTCAGAGGTCTGACACATTTTTACAAGACAACATATCCCAAATTCACCAGTGGCTGCACAGAATGTGTGTGTGTCAATGACACAAGAATGGCAGATTTCAGGGAGAAAGTACTAAAAACAAATGGTCTTGAGCCCTTGTGTAAAGTTTGGAGCATAACTTTTAACTCCCATTGATATATTTATATATAATTTTATATATTTGAAGCGAATGACATTCCTGAGTAGTAGAATCCACTGTGTAATTGCACTGCAGAAGTGAGCCATTAAGGTGGAGCTTTGGATTTACTCCATAAACAAAGGGAAACGTTCCCTCCGCTTTTTGAAAACGTCTCCAATGCTTGGTAAAAAATCGTCACCAGGAGCTTTCTCATGAGCCCAGAGTCACATCCATTTCTTATCTAGAATCTCCAGGACAAAGAGAAATTCCATTCTTTCTCGGCCCCCACATATTTTAAAGTTGGCCCCAGCGAATGGCACACCCAATAGCTCCATGCATTCTGCTTCTGCTAACATCCACCCTTTTCAAATCTCCTTAATAGAAGCAACATGCGTCACTAATGAGCCGTGGTGACATTGAGTAAACTGAGAGGTTCTCAGACAAATATTGGAAAACTTATGGATTAGGACAGGCCATTAATTCAACATTAAAGGCACTGGATAAGGCTGCATGGAGATATAAACATTTTATTAAGTGAAAACGTGTATAAAAATGAGGTAGCACCAGAAGGAGATGTGCAGACAGGGTCTCATACAAAAGTGATGTCTGACTTGGGAGGAGAAGGTCACGTAGGTCAGGGGCACACTGGAGGGTCAGTGACTGAGTCGTGACAACAAAGGAATTCAGTGTCTGACCTTGGAGGTCAGCTCATGTGATGGTCATGTTCTCCGCTCTCTCCCCCATACTCCATGACACAGGACAGACATCTCCCCCTTCTGTGTTTTGGATTTGCCCTCTGCCTCAGTTTTATCAATTGCTCCTTTGTGTCATTAAAATCTTTCACTCCCATCCAAGTCCTTTTATTTCAATGTCTCTGTATTCAAATCAGTTTATCATGTGCCCTGCACTTTTACTCCTACCCTACATGGCAAAAGTTTTTTTTCTGTCCACTGTTTGTAAGTAATGCGGTAAATATTAATCTAGCAGCGAAAAATGATGGCACTGCAGCTGGCATTGCCACTTTACTTGCTAGTGTCTAGGCTTTGATTCCCCTTTTGTTGGAGTCTATGCATGTTCTCCATTCGTGTTTCATTGTCTCATGCAAGAAAATGACACACTGAAACCATGGAAGAGAAGGATGTGTGTGCACAGAAGGTGGAATACAAATGAGAGTGAATAATAATAGCCAGCCACCATCCCACATGCACTTCAGAACAGGTCATCCACTTCAAGCTAATCATATTCAGAACTGGCCAGCACTTGGATGGGAGACCACTTAGGAAAAAGCTTGGCTTGCTGCTGGAAGAGGTGTTGGTGAGGCCAGCAGGGGACGCTTACCCTGAAGTCCATGTGTGGATCCCAGTTCCCCAGTGCAGTAACTGGGATACTGTGTTGTAAAAATGGCACTGTCCTTCAGATGAGACATAAAACTGAGGTCCTGATTCTTTGTGGTCATTAAATATCCCTGGGCATCATTTGAAAAGAGTAGGATTTTTCTCGATGTTCTGGCTAAACTGCCTATCACAGCCCCGTCCATTCTGGCCCCCTAATCGTCCCCTGCCTCTAATTGGCTGTCTCTCTCTCTGTCACCCCTTTACCATCTTATAGCTAATATGTGGTGATCGTACTGGTGCAATGATGGCTGCTGCCACATCATCTAGGTGGGTGCTACACATTGTCAGTGACTGAAGTGGTCTCCCTCTGTCTAAGCGCTTTGAGTAAAAGTGCTATATAAATGTAATGACTTAATTAATAATGGTTGAGATTCAGAATAAAGGTGACTTCGTAATACTGATGAGAGACAGAAAAGACGTAGTGCATTTACCATCTGTTCATGTTGTGCCAGTCTTCAATGAGCCCACTTAACCCAGTTCAGGATTGAGGGCAGATGAAGCCTATCCTGACAGCATTTTCAGCACCTATCAAAAGTATTCACTTCCTTATTTTTATTTTACAAACTTAATTATAAAACACGAAATAGTTGATCATGCAAGTATGCTGTCCCTTTAATACGATACACCTAAATCCTCACTGGTGCAGCCAGATGGCTTCTGAAGCCCCATAATCAGCTCAGTGGAGATCACCTGCCTATTTCAGATGATTGCAGTATAAAATGTTCCTTCATCTAGAAGGTCCAACTTGTGAGGCGTCATCCAGGTTACCAGACCTACACAATGAAGACAAAAGAACACTTCAGACAACTCCACAAAACGGTGATTGAAAAGCACAAGACAGGGAGATGGTGACAAGAATGTATCCAAGTCCATGAATATATCTTGGAGTCCAGTTAAATTAGCCATTCAGAAATGGGGAGAGACTGGCACAGCCTAAAGCAGGCCATCCACAAAACAATGAGGGGTCATGAGGAAGACAACTAGTGAGGGAGGTCACCAAGAGGCTGTAATAACTCTGAAGGAGTACTGTGGACACCAAGCATGGACTGGCAACCCAGCCGGGATGGTTCAAGGATTCCTTACCTCTCTGGGAGGCCAGTTTAACAGAAGGACAGGGGAGACCACTCATATATACCCTTTCCTCCCCTGATACAACAGGTGACAGTCTGGGTTATAGTGCATGCATGGATACCCGCTGGGGCTGGCTGGGAATTGCAGTCCCATTAGACAGCCCTGTTGGGTTCCATGGATGCCACCAGGGGGAGCTGCAAGGACAGGCCTTTCCTTCTTTACATCCCTGCTGTAACACCGGAAGTACTCTCTGGCCTGCCATAAAAGGGCTCTGAGGCCTCCCCTCAGAGTCAGAGTTGGAAGGCAGAGGGCGAAGCTCACCTGGAGGAGAGGAAAGAAAGACAGAAGGAAGAAGAATAGTGTATGTAATTGTGCTTGTGCAACCATTAGGAGAAACCTGTAAGAGGTATCTGTTTAATAATAAAATCTGTATTGGAATCCGGGACTTGTATTGGTGTTGGTGTGTTTGAGCCTTGGGGGCTCAGTGGCACCCCTTACAGGTCACAGGAGTTACAAACTACAGTGGATGAGATTGGAAAGACTGTGAAGACTACAAATGTTGCCCAGGTACTTAAGCAGTTGCAGCTTTAAGGGAGGTTGGCAAAGAGAAACCAAAAAACAAAACGCGTATGACACCTTGACAGAAAGCACACAGTAGACTCTGAAGTCAGTTGGAAGAAGATTCTATGAGCTGATAAGATCAAAGTTGAGCTTTACGGCCATCCGATTAAATACCACGCTTGGCCTAGAGGCCTGAGCACACCAACTCAGTGCTGGCATGGCTGCCAAAGGTGCATCTACTAAATATGAAGGAGCTGAATACTTATCCATGCTTTGCAGTAAGGAGATTGTGGGTTTGCTTCCTGGGTCCTCCCTGCATGGAGAGCACTTTGAGTAGTGAGAAAAGCGTTTTATGAATGTTGTGAGACTTGCCCAGACATCACCAGTCGGACACCACATCTTTATAAAAGTCACACGTTTATTTTTCATCAATAAACACAGTCCAAAAACACCACACAATGCACACAGCAATAATCACCACTATTCTCTTCAATAAACTCTGTCCTTGGCCTCCAATCTCCTCCTGGGAGCTTCGTCCTGCTCCCTCTCCCGACTCTAGCTCCCCGACTGTTAGGAGGCGGGCACTTTTATTCCTACCCGGATGCATTCCAGGTGGCTGGAAACAAACTTCTGGCAGCACTTCCTGGTGTGGCAGAAGTGCTGCCCTTTGCCCCGGAAGCACTCCGGGCGTCCCTGGCAGGTTCCTCCACCATCTTGTCAAGTGTGGCGGAAGTAAAGTTCTCCCGGGTTCTAGGAGGCTTAAGGCGCCCCCTGGTAGTGGCCACGGGTCCCAACGAGTTGAAATGTCTCTCCTCCTCTCCCGTGGTCCTCTCCTGCTCCAGGGCGGTTGTGTCCTCCTGACCCGGAAGCTTTTAATGTCTCTATCCGGTCCCTCCAGGCATCCCGGCCAGGTAAGAACCCCAGAAATCTGTGACAATGTAAAGAACTATTTTATTATTATGCAATCAAATATTTTATATTTATAATTAATTTAGATTGTGGAGATCTTTTTGACTTTGACATTAAAGAGACTTTTTTTTGTTGATCAATGTCAAAAAATACTGATTAAATCCACACTGATTCAATGTTGTATAACAATAAAATGTGAGAAACCCCAATAGGTGGAAACTTTTTATAGGCACTGTAGTGCGTAGTAGAAAACACCATTGGGCAGATTAGGTTTAGGAAACGTGCTGCATGATTCAGGAAGAGACAGAAAGTCAACCTCTGACCACGGAGAAGAAGCCATGTGGATCAGGAAAACACAAAGGATGTGGATCAGTGTCATGTTTTGGATGATAGGCTGTGTGATGTCAGAACAGACTGGTTGTGGGCCTTTAGATAAGCTGGTAGAAGAAATCACATGAATTCAGATAATGCTAGAGGTCAATGTTTGACATCAGAGAAGTGACAGTGTGAATTCGAGATGCACTGGCTATGGGTGTGTGCTTGGACCAGGATAGGTGGTCATGTTCCACAAGGGTGCTATAATGGTCAGTGACTGACTTTGATGAAGGTGTCACTTGCCTCAGGATCTCATTTTGATTCTCAGGCAGTCATTTGATTCTCAGGCGGTCACTTGATTCTAGGGCAAATTGACAGATAGTGCTTGACCCAAACAGAGAGTCTATTCTCTGTCTATGTAAATCAGAGCCACACTGGACATTGGCAGTGACGATAAGAAGAGGAAGTAATGTGGTTCAAGAATATAATCAAAATGAATGTCTCACTTGGAAGCAAAGATTATTTTACTGCACAGCCCTGTGATTAAAGGATATACTGGGAGATAATGGGTGATCATGGATGAACGGTAACAGATGACCTTAAAGGATAGTCCGTATGACTTGTGATCCCAGCGGTTTTCAACAGATGATTTTGTAAAGATGCTTCATGACTAAGAAGTAATCTAGGGGCCAACAGCATGTGACTCAGATTCATGTCTAAGGTCATTGTTTTACCTGAAAGAAGAGGTCATTTAATTTAGTGATTAATTAAGAGTCACTTAGATGCCTTATAGAAGTGGTCATTTAGTTCAAGGGTCTGAGAAAGGAGAGGCCATTTCCCTTAAGGGAAGACTGTATGTGCCTGACCTTGGATGACAGGTTGTGCGACTAGAAGGCACACTGGGGGTCAAAAGATGAGCTTGGAAGAGGAGTCAAGTGACAATCTACCTTTGCAGAAGATGTCACAGGACTCAAGAGCCCACTGGGTGTCAGTGGGTACACACGAAGGAGACGACATGTGATTGAAGGCTACATTGGGCACTAACAGAGAAGTGGTAAGGGGATTCAAGATCCCAATCACAATCAGTCTCTGATCTGGTGCAGAGTGGTGATGAACAAAATAATTTCTGCAAATTAAATTCACAGAGAAACATTTTGCTTTGCAAAAAATATATATATATATATATATATATATATATATATATATATATATATATATATATATATATATATATATATATATATATTTCATTTTCAGCACTGTTACTGCATACATTTTCTTCTCACCCACAATGTTCTTCTCCGTGTACAAATGCAGGAGAAAATTTTGTCTGGTGCAAAGTGTGGAAAGGTGGGCTTCACCAGAGATTATTCACATGCAATCACTTTGGTAGGAATTGTTCCCTGTGTGTGGCCAGCAGTGAGTCTCCAACCTGGCTTTGATCAGCTTACGGAGTTGAGGAAAGCAAGCACAGATGGAGTTACCTCTGATACAAAATGAGCAGTGTGAGCTGCGTGAAATGTGTGGGGAGGCAGCGCATGAGGGAGATGAGAGCTCTTGGAGATGTGTGACAGGAGCCGTGGATAATGGAAGAGGGAGCACCATCTTTGGAGGGTGGCCGAGGAAGGAGACATCAGTATTAGCCATGGAATAAGACCTAAGACGCAATATCCTTTGCTTTTTACACACTCATTTTAGTACATTTAACATGTTATATCTCATGCAAAACAAATTTTAGGGGCAATTTTTCAAAACCTTTTACTCATTACTATTGCAAAGGCTGTTTGATTCAGAGATGAGATAAGAAGAAGCCATGTGATTCCAGGTGGCAAAAGTGGGAGATTGGATGAGGTCGAAAGAGAGACAATGTGGCCCAAGGCATCATTTAAAGTCTATATCTGACTATGCATTACAGGTCCTGTGGCTTTGGGCGGTCAAGGGATAAGCTGACAGTCACAGATTTGTCAAAGTTCTGTATTTTAGCATTTTCCCTTTATGTCAATTCAAGAAGAGAATAAGCTGCATTAATATTTCAAAATACATCAGATGGTAATTATTTCCAGAATACTGCCTCTTAAGTTGCAGTAAAAAGATAGAGGCCTGGAACGTTTGCACAAAAATCGCATGAATTACAGGAAGTCTTACTTCTTGCTATTTTAAGAAGCTGTTGGTAAGAAAGCCACATTGGCTCAGTCTCCCACAATCGACCTGCTTCAGTTCATGAGTCACAAGTGTCAGGTCAGTGAGATCCTACAATTTAACGTGAATGAAATAGTTGACTCCTAATTGAATCGCCCAGAAGCTGCCATCTAGAAACTTTCAGAAGTGCCCTGTTTAATTTGAGAGCTCTGTCCAGTTGCTTTTTCATAGGAATGAGCTGCATGTTTGATCTCTGCTTGCTTGAGGTGCCCCTTGTGATGCTGGGCCTCTTTCTTCTCGTCCCTGAATGTGAGCTGAATTTGCCAACACCTAGCCACCTATCATTTTAGGCCCCTTGAAGAATTAAAGCAGAACCTAAAATAAATAAATGCTTCTTTAGTTCTAAGATGAGCTGACTGCCTCCAACAGGGCATTGCACTGTCTATTTGTGATCAGCATGTGAGGTGACCACTTATCAGTACGACAACTAACCCCCACCACCAACAACAAATGGATGGTAGTCGCTTTATGCTGTTGAGGTAGACTTTGGTCTAAATAACTCACTCAAATAAATGGCTGGTGTGAGACTTATGTGTTTCCAAAATACTCTAACAGGCCTCAAACTTGAGTAACAGCAATCACACTATGCACTGGGACATATTAATAAACCCGTGCTATTGTCCTATTTTAAAATTCCTCACGTATAGATCATTATCGCACTGCTGTACTGACCAGAAGGCTGCCGCTTTTTATCCTCAGATCTTATCAAAATCTCATGCATGCTACCGCCGTTGAAATGCACCACACGATTGCACATACTGTACAAGGTCAGCCAGTCCGCCCCTTACACAGTCGTCCACCTCCAGAACACCGCACTGCTACCTCTGTAGTGGTGTGCATCTGCTAATGCACTATGGAGCTCACCACTTGTGTGTGCAACACCTCTTCCTAAGTGACTGACTGTTATTCCTCCTGAAAGATAAATGCAAACCTAAGTGGAACTCAGTGTTGAAATCCTTCCCTTCTCCTATTCTGTTTCCGGTTTAATCTCTTTATTAGTAAAGTCATGCTTGTTAGGTCCATCTGAGCTCAGTATGAGTGACCATTGATGTGTGTGTGGAGGTGCCCAGGGCTGGTCCCTGCCTTGTGCCCAGTACTGCTAGGACAGGCTCTGGTTCTTCTTGGTCCAAAACTGAATATGCAGGTTGGATAATGGAAGGAAGCCCAAAAAATGCATTCTTCTCTTTCATTTATGTTGATCCTCTACCTCTTTAAAAATAATTTTTTACTTCCTAACAACACAAATGTCATTATATTTAAATTAATATTATGCCCTGATGTGTTGCAATGTCTGCCCCTTCTTACAGACAAAGAAAAGATGAGAGGTCTCCACCGTGAAGAACAAAAGTAAAACAATTTGATTTGTATTATGACACTTTTAAACACTTGGAACTCAAGTCCTCAAAGAAAGGGGGTTCAAGTGCTTCTTTTTTTTTTGCTTAATATCACAGAGGTCTTCTGCAAGGTGCTCTAAATTCATGCCATGCTCTTTATGCCATGAAAGCTGCCTGACAAGATGATGGACCACAGTGTTAATGAGCTTCTCATTGGCTCTGTGTTCAGGCTGACCTCTTGCTTCGGTCCTGCCATCTCATTGTTTGTCAGTGAAACGGCTCCTGTTTTTGGATTGACGCTAAAGTCAGCTTGTGGATCGTATTTCTTTTTTGTGGATGTCGTCAGAATTTAGGACTTTTGGTTGAAATGAAAATGACCAGTCTACTATTATCACAGAGTGACGTCTGAATTTGTCGCACCTGCATTGTGCTTCATTGCATTGATGATGTGCATCTGATTAGCCTGGGCAGTGTGCTTCACTCTCAGCACATGTCGCTGCTGTCCTTTTCCTGGGAGCCATGGCACATGTCTGCTCTTCTCCTAGGAGGACCCAAGGCCTGTTAAATTGCCAGGGTAGCCCACCCCTCCAAGGTTTTGTTAAAGGAGCACGTATCATGGCATAAGCTGTTTATTAAGACTAAGACCAAAGTTCAAAGTCCAGTGGTTTGCAAGTGTTTAGATGATGGGCAGACAAATCTCAACAATTTATATACATCCACCAGACACTCTTTTGGGTACACCTTGCTAGTACGGGGTTGGATCCCCTTTTGTCTTCAGGAATGCTGTAATTCTTCTCAGCATAGATTCAACAAGATGCTGAAAACATTCTGCAGGGATTTGGTCCATATCGAACACTTATTTGGCTGACTCTTTTATCCAAGGTGACTTACAACATTTATGATACAATTGGTTACATTTATTTTGTTTTTCCAGTTGGAGCACAGACAGGTCAGGTGACTCGCTCAGGGTCACACAGTGTCAGTAGTGGGATTTAAAATCACAACCTCGGTGTTTGAAGTCCAAAGCCTTAAACCCCACGCCACACTGCCTGCTTGACATGATAGCATCACTCAATTGCTGCAGATTTGTTGGCTGCACATCCATGATGCGAATGTCCCATCCCACCACATCCCAAAGGTGCTTTGTTGGATTGGGATCTGGTGATTGTGGAGGCCATTTGAATACAGTGAGCTCATTGTCATGTTCAAGATAGTCTGAGATGATTTGAGCTTTATGACTTGGCGCACTATCCTTCTGGAAGTAGCCATCAGAAGATGGGTACAGTGTGGTCATAAAGGGATGTACATGGTCAGCAACAATATTCTGGTAGGCTGTGGCATTTTAACGATGCTCAGTTGGTACTAAGAGGACCAATGTGTGCCAAGAAAATATCCCCCACACCATTATAACACCACCACCACCACCACCACAATGAACCGTTGATACGAGGCAGGATGGGTCCATGCATTCA